>NC_064284.1:17693964-17916752 GCF_019186545.1 Solanum stenotomum | reverse complement strand
AAAATATTTTTCGGAAAATGTTTTCCTTCATACCAAACACACCCTAAGTTGAATCTATTTATGTTTGAAATAAGCCTTTAAACTAACTAGAAATGTTGGGACATGCCCTAATTAGGTCTAGCAAAACTGAAACTAAAGGACTAAAATAATACTGAAAAGAGACTCATGACTATTGTCATCGGAGAATGAGGATTCACCACTGATTCTGTTGAACTGGAGATCAGGAACCAATCTACGCGTGATTTAGATGCTGAGAACCTGAACCTACATCACGAGAAGATGTAACGCGCATATGCGTCAGTACTTGAAAGGTACCGAGCATGCATAATAGAGTATAGTTGAAGTAACATATAACTGAACAAAGCAATAAAGCAATGAAATAATCTGAACATGATATAGATATTGAATACTGAGTTAACTGAATGCAATGACCAAATTTATAACATGATGAAACTAAATACTGACTGTACTGTAAATGAGGTCAATGCAATAAAATCTGAGTGAACTGTGGTAGCTACTAATGACCGACAATAAAATCACATGAGCTAAATGTGGATTCCGATGTATACTCCCTATCGAGAGGACCCAATATACCTGACCAAAGGTATAGATGCATGACTGGCGTGATCATTAAACTGATGTTGCCCACAGAGGGGACTTACACCTACGTGGCTCGTAGTTTTGGGACTATATGGGTACGCTGAACCCTAGTCCAACTCGGTATTATGCTACTCCCAATGAATTAAGTGGTTAACTGGTTATAACTGAATTTCTGTAAATACTAGATAGCTCAAAACTGAACATGCAAATTGAGAATGCAACAAATAATCTGATAATGATGCATTAATAACTGAGGCATGTATAACTAAATAACTGAGATATTTGACCTAGCACGTGTAATTCAAGAACAAAAGAAATACATAACTAGGATTCTGAAATTCATACAATAAACTGAGTAATAAGGTGATAGTCTGATTTGAAATATTTAAATAACTAATTCATGATGATCTGTTGAAATTCTAGAAACCCTAGGTTTGTTCATAATCATGGAATCAAGAATCTGACTGAATTCTACGGACCTAATGAGCGGAAGGAACCCACTAGTGAAATCCCACATACATGGTGACGAATTTCACGGAGAAATCTTTCAATTTCGGGGAAGGAACTGAAGGAAACTTGTTGAGTTCTTGAACTAGGGTTCTTGACCTTTTTTCTCCTTTTACGCTCCAATTTTTCTAAGTTTTGATTAATGATTTGACTTAGATAAGTTTTAGTTATGTTTCTAGGCTAAAACTGACTAAAACCTCATGATTTAGGCTCTAAACGACGTATCTTAGGGGTCCAACGAAATAGGAAAATACCAAAATACCCCTAACTTAACTACTGTCAGAGTGACCGACGGATTGGACCTATGGGCCGTAGTTCAATCTACGGTCCGTAGATTGGGGTCGTCGATCAACTCTGCTTGACAATGCTTCACTAAAATAAGCATAATTTTTTCCTCGGAGGTCGAATTTTAGCAAACTCGGTAGCGTTGGAAAGAGGATTCAATTCTCTATCATATCACAGGTCACGGGACACCTAATTCATTTTGTGCTAAGAGTTATGACCATTTGAAGTTGACTCAATCAACAATTTCCTCTAACTGGCTGTTAACCCTCATCTACGGTCAGACCTACGGACCGTGCATTGAACGACGATCCGTGTTGGTCGATCGTAGTTCGTGTCAGAGGTTGGGTAAATGAGTCTTGATTCACGGACACAAACCACGGACCGTGGTCTAACCTCCGGACCATGGGTCTGTCCGTGGGTCGAGACTTAGCCGATTTTCTGAGCTGGATTTGGGGAGGGGTTGCGTGGTGAACCACAGACCACCAACACGGGCCGTGGTCTGACCTACGGTCTTTGGGTTGCTCCTGCAACTTCTCAAAATCTGCATTTTTGGTCTGTTTCGGATATGAGGTGTTACATAATCAGTCCGTTGTATACAAACTTTATACATTATACAATGCAATAGTTCATTTTTCTCAACTAGATGATTTTTTTCCAATCCATGATTATCAAATAAAGTGAATACCCCCCCCCCCCCAAAAAAAAGTTCTTTAATTATCTTATTTGAGACGTAAAGATAGTGTTATTGTAATTAATTACTACACCTCCGCAATACACTAAGGGGTCGTTTGGTAGAGTGTATAAAAATAATGTTGAATATGATGTATTAGTAATGCATGCATTAGCAATGCAAGCATTAGTAATGCTTACATTAGTTATGCTTGCATTATTTCTTATACATTGCTTGGTTTGATGTATTGGAAATAGCAAGCCTTGTATAAAGACTATTAAAAAAATATTTGTTTACAAAAATACCCCCACATTCTTTTACAAAAATAATAATAATAATAATAATAATAATATAATAATTATTATTATAATATAATAATAATTATTATAATTATAATTATAATAATAATTACTATAATAATTATAATAATAATAATTATTATTATTATTATTATTATTAATAGAGGGTAGTTTTGTCATTAGTTAATCTAATGCATGCATTAAAACCATTGCATTGCTAATACCTAGAAATCCATGGTATTAGCAATACACACTTTAATACACAATAGAGTGTATAACTAATGCAAGCATTAGTTATACTTATGTTGGAAAAGAGTACCAAACAAGGTACTAGTAATACACAGTGCTAATGCATGCGTTATTTTTCCTAATACACTCTACCAAACGACCCCTAAATGACTCTTTAAGGCATTAGATTACAAAACAATAAAAGTTGATAGTGGGAACAATATTAAAAACTTTAAAAGAGTCATAGATGCCCTTAGAGCTGTCAAAATGGGCTTGGCCACTAGACCTATCCAACCCAACCCTTATTTGGCCCGCTAGTCTCAGAGGCCCAACCCGCAAGCCTCAGAGGCCAGTTCGTGGGCTGTGAATTTTACAAATATGAAAAAATTACTGAAATACACGTCTTATATTTACCTTATTTCTAATATTCCCTTCTATTTCTAAAATCCCTTATTTCTCTCCTAATTCTAAATTATTTTATAATGTATCCGAGCTAGTTTTTAATGTATCCGAGCTACATATTATGTATCCGGTTTATTTTATAATGTATCTGAGCTACATATTATGTATCTGATTTGTTTTCTTTTTCAGGGATTAATGTAATTACAAACTAAATATGGATAGATTGTAATTTTATATTAAAACTATGTGATTCCTAAAATTTATACATAAAATATTTATTATATATATTTTAAGTAGTGTTTTATTTATTAAGATTTTGTCAATAAATATTTTTAAAATATCAATATAAATTCAAGTCTAACTTCTTTACATATCTTTTACATTTTAGGGCCTTTATTCCACTAAATTTTCTTATTAGCCCAAACTCATTACTCCATTATTACTATGAATCTTTAACCTCTTCTACTTTTATTTTTCTGCCTAATTTTTCACTTCTCCTTTATTGTCTTGTTTATGAAAATAGTGATCATGTAACGTTTTTTGTTCGCATGAATCTTATGAATATTGTATCTTTGCTATTATGTTTTTATTTCTTAAATATTCACTGAAGTATGTGTAATCCATGAATGAATTTTTGTATGTATCGATGTTGTGTTCATCAGACATCAACGTTCGTACTCTTTCTAAGAGGGCAATGTTATCCATTTTTTTGTTGAAGGGTCAATCCGTCCCAACCCGTGGCCCGCTTAGGGTTGGATTGGGCTGCTATTTTACAGACTCTTTAATTAAAAGGGCCAGCCCATCCCAATCCATTTAACTCTCTAGCCGCCAGCCCATTTTGACAGCTCTAGATGCCCTCATGCACTTTGACGTTTCTTTTGGAATATCAATATCATGACGATTCAAAATTAAATTATTCCACACAAAACAAAAATAAGATACTAGTAATATTTAAGCTTATTTAAACCATATTATATAAGTACCACATCTAAACATAGTTAGACAAAATATGCCATGTTTTACACGGTAGGTTATGGCCAACTAGGGATCAATATTGCATATATTTAATTGTGAAATCCCAAAACTAAAATAAACTATTGATACGAAATTAGTAAACTTCAAATTGATCTAGTTCCGCCTATACAACCAACCAACATAAATCAACACACAACATATACATATATTATAAGAAGATATGATTCAATACATAAGAGATTAATTATAAGCAGCAAAATTCAGAAGAACAACCTGTGCAATAGCATTGAAAGCTACCACAATTATAGCAAACACAATTAGTATCCTCTAGACTTCTGTGCATGGCCAAATTGGTCATTTTTTCAATTTCATCTGAAGTGGCTATTATAACTTGAAAACATAGTGCCAATATTATCAACAATGGCAAGGTTGCATTTTTCTCCATTGCTAATTAAGTTCACAAATGTTCAATGAGAAATTAAAATACCTTACTATCAATGCTTCAAACAAATTAATTAGACTTATATAGGAATTTATCGTGCCTAATGCTGGCCGATCGAATAAAAAATAATTCGAAATCCTTCGATGATTTATCAATTGTATATACTTGTTGGCCGGATGCTTATCGACTCAATATTTGTTGCCTCTACTCGAACGGCAGAAAGATGCTATGCTGAAATAGTCCTACGCCTAAGCTTGGTTTTTTTGTTGTTGTAATTTTGTTATATTTTTGGGTACGATAGATGATCATGGATGACTAAATTACAAATGACATTACTGAATTTTATATCATTCATTTTCCATTTTTCAAGTCAGATACATCTAAACACATGTTTTTTGCTACCAGATACACTGAAAAAAGGAGAGGTCAATGAGAACATGAGGGAGACCAGCGAATTTGTCTATGTATCACAGATACATACGAATCACATTACATACACACAAGATACATGTCTCTGGTGACGACTGGTGTGATTTGCATGTACATGGGATACCACATACACTAGCTAGATAGGAGAGTGACGTGTGAGATGGAAGAGAAGCGAGTGAGATTTGTCTATATATCTCAGATACATACAAATCCACTTAGATACGTAGAATAAACTATACCTAATTTTGAACTCATGTATTTCAAGATGCACCAAAATCTGATAAGATTCATAATATTGCAAACTAGCATGTATCTAAGTAATTAACTCCTAAACTAGTGAGATTTTCGTAAGTTAACCAACAATAGCGTGAGCCTTTAAGAGAAATTATACTGGGCCATTTCACTCTACTGAAAAGGAAGAAGGATTCTACCAACAAAAATAAAAGAGTGGGCTGAACATTACCGANTTCCGAGGGGGGTCGGATGACCCCCCTGGACACACTCTACATCCGCCACTGGTGACGACTAGTGTGATTCGCATGTACATGGGATACCACATACACTAGCTAGATAGGAAAGTGACGTGTGAGATGGAAGAGAAGCGAGTGAGATTTGTCTACATATCTCAGATACATACGAATCCACTTGGATACAATGTATCTAGAATAAACTATACCTAATTTTGAACTCATGTATTTCGAGATGCAAGTATTGGGATGCACCAAAATCTGATAAGATTCATAATATTGCAAACTAGCATGTATCTAAGTAATTAACTCCTAAACTAGTGAGATTTTCGTAAGTTAACCAACAATAGCGTGAGCCTTTAAGAGAAATTATACTGGGCCATTTCACTCTACTGAAAAGGAAGAAGGATTCTACCAACAAAAATAAAAGAGTGGGCTGAACATTACCGATAAGCCCAATAAGTTTGGAAGTTATGAGACGGCCAGCGTAATGAAAGCAGTTGGTAAAACACTAACCTGTTTCCCTTTACTGAATGAAAGCAGATTTTAAGCACCAACTACTAAATCTTTGCGGTCCAGAAAAGAAAAAAAAACGAAATTGAAAGCAAAACAAAACATTCTGAACAATAACTTCAACAATATAACATGATAATCAAAGTGCAAGAAACAACAACTAGTAACATAAATCGAAGTGAAAAACCATTGCATTGCAACAAAAACTTGACATAAAACCAAAAAGTTCAAAAGTTTCCATTGATAAGCTGCAGTAATTGGGAAATGATGCAAAAAACTTCACCCAACTGCAGTTTCATTCTATATAATATTACTAGTACTTTGTAAACTTAATGGGAGCATATCAGGCAGACCACAAAAAACGCCTTGTATACCTTAGCTCCCACTCCTTTCAGTTTTACCTTGTATATATATATATATTTAAACTGTATATTGGATAGATATAATTAACTTATCCGTCACAGCTCCACTTCATAAGCAATCTACACCGCGGAAACCTCCCCCCATCTGGCCAGCCGTTTCAGAAATGACAACACTTCAGATGGATCACGCAAAGAGTAAGATGCCAATGTGTCCCTTGGATTACTAGACACTATAATAGGATACCCCTGTCCTCTACACTTAAGTACCTGCACAAATTATTAAGACATTATTATTAGTAAATGTCATACGACAAACTTGGGTATATACACAACAATTGTTAAGACTCGAACCTTAAAAGCATCTTCGTCAGTTTTATCATCCCCTATGTAAATCGGGAGAACATCACTTGAGTTGGTGAATCCTAGAGTCTCAAGCAAGTAAACCAGAGCATCGCCTTTGTTCCACTTAATGGATGGACGTATTTCTATAACTTTCTTACCCCTTGTAAGATGAAAATCAGGGTACTTGGCAACTAGTGCCTGAACTTTCTTTTCCAGCAGCCCCAAATCCTGAAAATTTGGAATACAAATTCAACATCGTGCACATGACTTGGCAGATTATAACTGAAATAAAATCTAATTTGATCGTGTACCTCTTGTAAGACATGCCGGTAATGAACAGAGATGCAGAACCTGTTGTCCTCAACCAGAGCTCCATTTATCTCCGAAGTTGTTTCCTCCAACTCATTCAACATCTACATACATGAACATTTTGTAAGCATTATGTAATCAACAACACAATGTTTTATAAACAAATTAAAAACCTTGATGGACAAATTGAAATGTTAACCAACCTTTTCAATTGAAGGCAGAAAGTCCTGAGCAGGCTGAAAGACAGTGAGTTCATTCCCCTGTAATATATAATAGCGGACACATAGATAAGATAAGTACTATAGCGCTATAGGGAATCAAATGTATTTTGGGCTTAAAAGGAAATCAAATAAACCTTTTGATCAAGGGCCTTGCTTTGGTACTTTCCATCATAACAATTAGCTTGAATTGCCGGTCCCATTATGTCCATCCCATGGCTCCCCGCGTAAAACACATCATCCAACTTTACAAAACCATAAACCTAATAATGCAAACAACAAATTAGACATTTTATCAACAAAATAAATAAATAATTTGGCTTGAGATCAAAGTAATTCGTTTAATTACCTTCTGTCGACTTCTTCCACTTATTATAGCTGTTGGATAGAGCTTTGCAACATCACCTACAGCTGAGCGCATCTGCATTGTAATGCATGCTATTAGAAAGACACAATTTAAGAAATTAAACGAGGACAGCAACATGGTTAGTTATAAATTACCATATCAGACATGAAGGCACGTTCAGGATCATTCACAATTGGCGATAAAGTCCCATCATAATCTAAAAACACTACAACCCATTTCCCCTTTGCTTCGTCCATCATCTCCTCAAAAGAGCTTAATGCTGAAGGATGCTCTTTCTGAAATGAAACAAAAAAACCTTCCAAATGAGGCTCTAGGCAAAATAAAATGACTAGTTATTTGTTTTGCTTTCTTATCAATGCTATGATCATACCATGCACTAGGGACGGAACTATGGTTCAACTTACAGACTCAGCAGAACTCAATAACTTTAGTACGTACACTTTATTATGTAACATTGAGAATAAAAATGTTCTACTCACCAACCAAGAAATGTCCATTTGGTCAGCAGGCTTAGATTCTTCCTTGGGCTCAGTCTTATTAAGCTTAGTTGCTTTTGAAATGGACTCAATTCTTTGAGTCCTAGCCAGCCCATTCTGGAATCCCATAGCCTGGTAAAACCACCTTGTCAAATTTTCTCTCATTTTACTGTAAAAAAAAAAGAAAAAAGTAAGTACATATGTAATCAATTGTTTTAAATTCAATGAATAAATATTAAGGTCAACTACAAGTCTTTAAAATAATCAAAGGTAAATTGGAGTTGAAATCCCATAAAATCAGGAACAAGCAAGTTTATTAATATTTAAACTTGGAATATGTTAGGTGAAGCTACATAAACGTTTCATTAAAAATATAAAAGTAAAATACTAAGAAGTAGAGATTGTATATTAAAAAAAAAATAGAAATAAAGTCTTTTTCAAAGATTGTCACTAGTGACAAATAATTTGGAGCATAAGATATTAGGGAGACGAGAAAATAATAATACATGTGTAAGTAAATGATTAGTTGATATTCCAAGACTTAAAATATGTCTTTTTTTATTATTATTAAAGAAAGGTCGCTATAACAATAATTTGATTTGAAAAGAACTAACATAATAAAAACAAGAAGAAGACAAAAGGAAGTAAAAAGAAAGGACATTAATCAAATATTAAAGTCCTATTTGGTGACTCAACGTTACATGGCAACTTTTTAAAAGCTACTTAGAGTTAAGGTCTTAATCAAACTGATTCAGCACACACCGACAAAAATTAATGTTAGTTCAATTTCTTTAAATATAAAAAATTGCAAACTTTAATGCGTTAATACCGTTGGCTTTGTTATAACTACCAATTTCTATGCTTTTTATAGTTGCCACCTGTTTTGGAAACTAAAAAAGACAATAAGTAGAATGAACAAACTGCTACAGCTAGATAGCTAGGAAAAAATGATTTAAATGGAAATAAAATAGGGCATTCAAGTTGGGACAAAATAATTGTGATAAATACAAATATTCATATAGAATGTGGACTAGGACGAATTATTGTAGTAACACAAATTGTGGCGTTGATTGTGCTTTATACAATTATGTATATTATAATCTAAACATTAATTGTTACTTTAGTCAGAGCTATTCCTCTACAGAAAATCTAGTGTTTAAATTTGTCAGTTTTCAACCCTGCTTTAATACTTAAGACAGCAACACATAACATAATAAACAATTGAAGAATGATTAGACTCCCTAATAAGTACTCTAGTTGGAGTTTAAATTTACTAGCTACTCCCCATCTGTATTTTTCTTATTAGTCTCCTTTGAAATGACTGATGACCTATTAGAAAAAGTTTATCTGTCTTCATAAGATATGAACAAAACTATGTACACACTAATGTTTTAAAAATTTGTTCCTTTATTTCATAATGTTCAATTAAACAATGTCACGTAAATTGAACAAGATATCTAACCATTTCTATATCATTCTAGGACCCACCAACAGAATGTACTAGAGCCACTAGTTTTGCTTCTCTTTTCAACTTTTGGAGCCACCACCAACACTTTATTATTATTACCATAGAATTCATCCGACCCACAGAATTGCTCGTGGTCGTGCATGTATATATATACTCACATGAAACCGAACATAGAAACCTTGCCACGTAAAAAAGTGAGACGTGTACAAGGAGAATGGAATCTAAACTTTTTTATATTAGTAGTAAAAAATAAATAAAAAGTGTGGATTAAAAAAAAAAAAACAGGAAGTGAGTGATTTGACTTTTGAAAACATATGTGTGAACAAGAAAACTAAATTGAAACCAAGACTCAAAGAGTCTTTAGGACCATTTTCCAACTAATAAAAAGGGTTTAAAAAAAGAAAAAGATTTACGTGTCGCTTAGAGGGAGGAAAAAAAATCATAAACCATCTAGAAGGTAATTTTTGAGGATTATAAACTTGACACATTAGGAACATCTTTTAGACAAGGCTTAAGAAAACGACTTTCTTTTTTTATTTTCATTCGTTCCAGTAGAATTTTCTCCATATCTAAAATTTAACCTCGAGACTTCTAGTTAAGGGTGAAATAGTCTCACCATTAACATCACAATCCATGTCAGTAAGAAAAGGACTTAAAACTATATAAAAAAATAACTATGGATGCTACACAAAAGGACATACACACAACATGAGACGACACTAGAGAAACTACCTAGAAGTTGAATATAATATAGAATAATAATAACTAAGGTAACATATTCAACTAATACAAATGGACCAAGTCAAAAAAGCTATAAATAGTTTAAGTTAAAATGATTAATTAATCGACATAGTAATTGTAAGGAAAATAAAGAAATTAGATGTTCCGATGTAGTATCACATTTAATTTTCAAATATTTAACGACTTTCTTGCCAAGGAAACACGATGTATGGTATATACAAATTAAATAGAGAAGGTCAATTCATAACTCTCCAGGTATTATGATTTAGCACTAACAGTGACATCTAACACGTAAAACACTAAAAAAGATATTAACAAGGTCGGTCACTGGGTCCGATTCCACAATCTATATCGCATCGACCTAACGGCCAATAATAAATATTCAGAGAAATCATAGAAATTATAACTACTACGTGGGTCAAATTAAGTGGGTCAAAAATGGGCCCTAGCCCAGTCAAGTTTGTGGACCCTAGCATAATACACGTGTACAGTCCAGATACCACACGTAACCGCCGGTGAATGTAACCGAAAAAGCGTCACGGTATCAATCCAACTCCTACCTCTAGCGCGTGACAACCAACGCCAACATCAGATGGTTAAAACAAGCAACTATATCTCACGCGCGTGAGCTAGTGAGAACTCAATTTGCTTCACCGGTTAAAAAACAAAAAACGAACACCAAACTGCTTTTTCGTACCTATTTTAGTCACTAAAACACGCCCGTAAATCACTAGAACAACGATCCCCGCCGTATAAACCAAAAATTTTAATAGCTCAGTTGTTTGACGCATAAATTTACGTCCAAAGGTTTAAATCCCGTATTCTATCCCAAAATTTGACAAAAAAAACAGACAGATACAAAACAAACGAAAAAAAAACGGCCGCAGCGTTTGGCAATCGCACCTGAGAATGCGACCGCCATTCATGAAGGCGATAAGTTATCGATCGAATAATTCAATAACTGGAATCAGTAAACAGGAAGAAGAAGAAGATAATGAGAGAGAAAGGGAACTTACGTGCTGAAAACAGAGAAACTTGTGGGAGAATTTTGAGCAACTGTTACTTTTGAGCTATAAATTGTAATTTGAACGGAAGAGAAGAAGGAGAAGAGGGAAGGAAAAGTGGAGAAGTTTAGGGAGTTTATATAGATGGCAGAAGGGTTTTAGTGGGGGGTAGGGGTGGGTGAGGGTGTGGGTTGTGGGTAGGTGTGATTTTGCTTTAATGACACCAGGTTTTTATTTACATTTATTACCCCTATCAATGTCAATATTATTAATTTATTACTTCAGATTATACTCGCTAAATTAACGTACTTGCCCGGTAAATAATGATAAAATAAATGATACTCCCTCCGTCTCATTTTATGAGGTAGTTTGATTCGGCACAAAATTTAAGAACGAAAGAAAGACTTTTAAAACTTGTGACCTAAAATGAAAGATAGAAATTTGTGTGGCTGTAAATCATTTCGTTAAGGGTAAAATATACATTTATAGTTAAATTATTACTTAATATAGAAATATGTCATTTTTTTGGGACTGACTAACAATGAAAGTAAGTCACATAAATTGGGACGGAGGGAGTACGTTTTTTCTTTCAACGGATAAGATTGCGCCACGTGTCCCTATTTAGTTTTCTGTTAGAGTGAAGGGCATATAAGCTCTAGTTTTTGGACGACAAGGGCACCAATGTCCCAAAAGTATGACGGAGGGTATCCACATACCATTTACGATAGTTCGGGGGTATATTTATCCTTTTTTTCTATTTTATTTACATAGTAAAAAATTAAANAGAAAGACTTTTAAAACTTGTGGTCTAAAATGAAAGATAGAAATTTGTGTGGCTGTAAATCATTTCGTTAAAGGTAAAATATACATTTTATAATTAAATTATTACTTAATATAGAAATATGTCATTTTTTTGGGACTGATTAAAAATGAAAGTAAGTCACATAATTTGGGACGGAGAGAGTATTTTTTTCTTTCAACTGATAAGATTGTGCCACGTGTCCCTATTTAGTCTTCCGTTAAAGTGAAGGGCATATAAGCTCTAGTTTTTGGACGACAGGGGCACCAATGTCCCAAAAGTATGACGGAGGGTATCCACATACCATTTACGATAGTTCGGGAGTATATTTATCCTTTTTTTCTATTTTATTTACATAATAAAAAATTAAAACCTAAGATCTAAAATAATCCTTAGATAAAAAGGATAATTATCTATGACTAAATTGATTTTTAACTATAGTATAATGACATTTTCTAAACGAATAAATAAGAAAATAGTGTCACATAAAATGGAACGGAAAATTGGAGAAGTAAAGTGAGTACTAATTAGTAAGAGGTTGATAAAGACATAAATAAAGGACAGATACATTTTTGTATTTTAACAGTTGTTTATTAACATTTGACCTTGACTTTTAAAAAAAAAAGAGGAGGAAAGTAGAAAAAAGGTTTTTTATTTTTAGTGGTACAACTGCACACTGCCCTTGTATCTAGGTCTCTCTTACACATGCTTCATGTTTCATATCTTTGTCTTTTTAATTGAACAAAAAGAGTTATACAACTTGTACTCTTTTAAAGTCTCTACATTTATATTTTACTGTCACAAATGAAAGAAAAAAAAGTCTTTTTTATACGTGGTACAAGCTCAATCAAATAATTCTGTGATTATGATTAAATTTATATGATTGTGATATAGATTCAAATAAATAACCGCATGATTACGATTAAAATTATATGTATGTGTTACATGTTTAATCAAATAATTTTATGATTACGAATAAAATTATATGTATATATTATAAGTTCAATCAAATAATTTCATGATCAATTAAAATTATATGTATGTATTACAGGTTCAATCAAATAACTTCATGATCACGATTAAATTTATATATATTTGGTACAAGTTCAATCAAATAGCTTCATGATCACAATTAAAATTATAGGTACGTGTTACTAGTTCGATCAAATAACTTCATAATCACAATTAAAATTATATGTATGTATTATAAGCTCAATGAAACAATTTCATGATCACGATTAAAATTATATGTATGTGTTATAAGCTCAATCAAATACTTCATGATCTCAATTAAAATTATATGTATGTTCTAAAAATATATTCAATCTTTATTCCAATATGATCTTGCTATATATTTCATCACATTGTTGATATCTTTGAATATCTTTCACATTCACACCTATCAAGATTGTATAATTTTTGTTAACTTTTTACTGTATTACGATTCAATTCCATTGATGCAGAATATTCGTGGGATAAATAGGAACATTAATAACTAAATTCTCCTACTTTAATTAAAGAATGGTCTCTGATATCCCTTATATCCCTAATTACTTGTCTATTTTTAAATCGACACACCTATTAAGAAAATAATTATTGACATAGTGAGTTTACCATTTTACCCCTATTAATTATGAAGTTGATGAATTAAAAACTTAAGGTTTTCAAAATGTTCTACCTTTTTCAAAGTAATTAATTGAGGGTATAATAGGTAAAAATAATATCCTTTCTTGATTTGTCAAAATGGACAAGTAATTAGGGACAACTAAAAAATGAAAAGTGGACAAGTAATTAGGGACATAGGGAGTATTCAACGTGTTTTGCATTTAATTCCATATGCATCAATTAATAGGGGCACGTAGTGTGGTAAATAGTCATGTCAATTATTATTTTTTAACTAGTGTGTCAAGTCCAAATACGACAAGTGAAAATAAACAAAATTGGAGCAACAATAATAACATACTTAGTGAAGTATGAAGAGAAAAAATAAATGTATGTAAACCTTATTTTTATCTCATAAAGATAAGTAAAGAGTTATTTTTGAAACAACGTCGATTTATATATATATATATTAGTCAATAATACTTGGGAAAAAAAGTAAATCATCAGATTATGCAAATCTCTCATTGATTTGATCCATCATACTCCATTCATGAATCTTAATTATTGCAATTTGCAAGAGACAAACACCAGTCATATAAAGCATTATTCCATGCCTATATCTTCTTATTCCTAATTTTCTTATAGATATTTATTTGGTTCTTGTTCTATGATAAATTTTTAGGAGGAGTATATAATATAATTTTAATTACTTCTATTGCTACTTCATTCATACTTGTATAGCTCAATTAATAATGTAGACATGTCAAAGGGGTTTCTGAACACTACATATATAGGTTTTGAATAACATGCAACATTAGGTTTAGTTGACAATTCAAACAAAAATATGTAAAATCATTAATTGTAAATTTGCTTTTGTCAAACTCAACTATAGTTACCACCGTACGTTATGAATATCTTTTATTTTTTAATTTCAACTAGTATTTGGCCTTTTCAAGATAGTTGTGGATCTAGTCTTTATAAGTAATTATGACATGAGTTTTGTAAAAATTCATTAAATTTGATTCAAATTTTATATGTATGCGTGAAGAAATTATTAAATATGCACAAATATTAAATTTATAACTCAAGTATCGGATGTTGAAATCCTGATATTCAACTAAAAATGTATATTAATGTTACGTTATCGCTTCATATGATCTTATGCATAATTGTGTCGTTACATTGCTATATATCTTGGGTTTTTTAAGTTTATTATGAGTCTATGTGTATAGAAAATGTGTTGGATGAAGACAACTAAAATAAAATGATTTTTGCTTGATGTGAAGCAAAATAATAAAACATCCTAGGTCCTGGGGAGACTTGAATAAAAACATACTCTCTAGCTCTGTCCCTAATTACTTGTTCATTTTTTCTTTTATAGTTGTCCTTAATTAGTTGTTCATTTTGACAAATCAAGAAAGAATAATATTTTTTTTACCTATTATACCCTCAGTTAAATGACTAATTATTTTGAAAAATATAGAACTTTTCATCCACTTAATAATTAATAGGAGTAAAATGGTAAACTAATTATGTCATTAATTATTTTCTTAATATGTGTGTTAATTTAAAAGTAGACAAGTAATTAGGGAAAGAGAAAGTATTGTGGAAAAAATAAGTGATAAAATTTCGACTTTGAGTTTTACCTTCTTTTCTTAATTTATTGGTTCATTATGGAAGTCTATGCTATGCTTTTTAAATATATTATTAATAGCTAAATTTCTTATATCTAGAATTTTGGTAGAATCTTTCATAGGATGACTTCTTGTTACATTTTAATATGATTTAGTCATTTTCTAGCTAACTACTTTTTCAACTGCGTGTCTGTATTTAAGTTGATTGAATGACCATCAATTAATTGTGCCTATTTATTACATATTTTCGGAGAGAATTCATGTGTTAAAAATTAGAGTCATGTGTTAAAAGTTATGAGCAAAGTTAATAGTGGAGCTCATGCATTTAAAAGTAATATGCATGAGTTAAAAGTAAAGCGCATGTGTTAAAAGTAATATGCATGAGTTGAAAGTGGAACTCATGAGTTGAAAATGGAGTCCGAGCATTAAAAGTTTGCAAGGGTTGAAAGTTAGAACTCACACATTAGAGTAATCATGGGTTGAAAATTGATTTTGTTTTAAAGGATGATGTAGCAGGATTGTTGAAAATATATTTGAAAATTTTCTCCAATCTTCATTATCATCACATTGATTGCAAATTGATTTGAAATCGACTTGAACATGTCTTCAACTTTGTTCCATTGGATCATTGAACCATGTGTTCTGATACCACTTGTTGGATTTGAAAGTGATTAGGGCGTCATGCGGAAACTTACAATTGCAAACATGACATCAATAAATCAAATGACATATAAAAGCATATTAAAAAACATATTATTAATTTGGTTTGGTCAAGTGACCCACATATTATAAAACTAATATTGAAAGTCATAATGTTTAGGAGAAAATCTTCTCATAAACAAAAGTCGCTAAACAACTACATTGTAGATGATATTGTGTTCTTGATATGAGAAAAGTGACCTTCAATTTATAGAGTTCCAAATTTTTCCTCTAAGAAAAGAATAAATTAAATATGAAAGAAACTAATGTTTCCTTTCAAAAAAAGTTAGAGCATTTATGATAATATTTTGTCTTTCCTTTTAGGAAAAAATAAATTTCAAATAAGACAAGAAAATTAGGGCAACACCCTAACAACGCTACCAACACACTTTTGGACTTTTGAGTATTCCTTTAGTTTGAACCATTTGCATGGAAATTTCCCTAGTCAATGTTATATATTACATAATCGCAAAGTATTGTCAAATTTAATTAGCATAATAAAGTTATAACAAGTCTTGTAATTAAATTACTCGCTAATCATATGTACTTATTATATTATTTATTTTTTCTCTCAACATACTTCATGTGCGTTTAGTCTAAATAAAAATATACAATGATATGTCTCACACAACTAATACTAGTTGTTGAAGATTCCTTTTCTCTAGTAAAAATTGTCGTCTAAATAAAAACGATCAAGAAGAAGTGAGTATTTTAATTTGTCAAATGCATAGAATTGGAAAATTGGTTTAAAATTATTTTGAAGTTTTAGTTAATGTGACTTATTCTTTATATAGTCCGCATATATGTAAAAAGTTAAAATATTAGTTTGACATCGTCAACTTTGAATCAAGACAAGAAAATCGAATAAATTGAAATTAAGAGAGTATTGATGTGGTGTAGTGAATGTGACTGATATTTTTAATCAAAGGTCTCGAATTTGAGTTTTAAGTATGAAAAAATTCTTGATAACAAACACTATCTCCCAATTGAGATCATATTCGATATAAATTGACTTAGTCAGATTCTAATATAAATATCGAACAAAAAATAAAATAATAGGGGGAGTACTAATTTGACTGTGCTGGAATTAGTGTGAACATGACTCTTGGAAACTTCAGATTTGCCTGCATTTATGCAGAAGATGTCAGCTGAACCAATAGAATTACAGTTCTAGAAAGTCTTTTTGTCCTCCTGTTTGACCAAATCAGAACATAACTGTTACTCCATCTGTCTATATACACACACTCATCATTTTTCAGTTTACTATACTTACAGTCAAATTATTTAACCAATATTTAAATACTTATGAATACTTTTTTATCTGGATCTAATAGCCGGTTAGAGTTATGCACATATTACTATAGTAATGTATAAATTAGTGATGAGGATAACTCTCTATTATTTTATGTTGATATTCGTTATTTAGGAATTAGATATGTATTAGTTATTTCATCTTGTATCTTGCATGGATTCTCGCATAACTTATACAAGTTTATATATTATATCAAACGTCATATTAATTTTATACATAAATAGTTTAATTTTCTATCTACTTACCAGACATTGTATAAGTTCTACGAAAATAAATACTTGTGTAAGTTATTTCTTATCCTACCGATCAGCCCTTATTTCGTCAAAATTCATTAATCTAACTTATTTAAATTTGCATGGGATAATCCATTAAAAGAGTAGAGTGAATTCTTATAAAGAAAGTATTTTATTCTATAATAATAATATACTCAATATAATTAGATATGTTTAAACCTTGTAAATAGAAATATTTCTATATTAAGTGTTTTACCTTTTTAGTGAGTCTACCAACTCAAACATAGATTTAATTGACCAAGTGAATTTCAAATATATACCCAATTATTGTTCCAATAATTTTTTTATATAAAAATATAATAAAGTAAGTATTAGTACTTTAGAGTGGGTGACGACAAGTTATAGAAACTTGTAACGTGCACGGTTAGGAAAGATGAGTTGAATAAAAGTTCCCTTTGATTGAGAAAAAGAACAAAATTTAAGGATTCAAAGTTCATGACATTCATAATAAATTGGAAATAGTTGGCGTATACGAAAATTGGTCAGATATCATGGTTATAAAAAAAATGTTAAATGGGGCTCTAAATTTGCATAAATAATAGGATCGTTCGAAAGGTAAAATATACGAGGCACAAGTTTTATCTTATAATTTTCATAACATAAGTTAAGTTTCAGAACGTTCTATTTTTAAAAAGTTTATAATTCATAGTTAGTATATTTTATAAGACATAATTTAATTTTTGCAGAACTTTTATTGATGGAGGCATAAATTTAGTTTCGCAATTAATAAAATATGTCTTGAGTGACATGATATTTTTTGACGAATAAAGACAAAAAAATTCTAAATTTATGTCTTACGATTTAGATACTACACGATTTATATTGGATAAGACAAAAAAAAAATTAAATCCCTGTCTTGTGAAATTAAATCGTAATACGCATTTTCATTAATAAAGAAATATGAACAACCCTATGTTAACTTATTCCTCCCAATCAATCAAAGGATACAACTTATTTAAGTCCCATGCATCTTTTTGTATTTAACAAATTCGATGAACTTCCTTATACATAATTAGGGACATCAAATGAGTGAGTTTGAATTAAATTTAGATAGATTAAAATGAATTGAGTTAATAAATAATAAATTAGTGAGCCATCCATGAAAAGGGATATTTGTAAATATATATAGCTCACCTTTTTATTTTTCTGCACCAAGAAAACACTAAGATGTACAAGACAATCTGCCCACACTATTGGTGGAAATACGTGAAGAGGGATATTGATAAAAAAAAATTGATAATTTTTTTTCATACGTCAATTAGAGTTACAAATCAACCGATTATTAATTTGACCATATTTAAGGACGATCAATTGAAGCATCACTCGTTTCTAAAAGCTTTTTTTCGCTTCAAACTTCAAACGTCACCACCAAGTTTTATTGTTGAATGAATAAAATTCCTTTGTTTCTAATCAGTATAAATCTTGTGAAAATGTTTGGCATTTCTTTTGTTGAAGACACTCAAATAAACTCACGTCATTTAGTTGGGTGTATAAAAATAGTATTGAATAAAATGTATGAGTAATGCTGACAGTATTTTTCCTATATAATGTTTGACTTGATGTACTAAAAATAACATACTTCGCATAATTTCTAAAAAAAATATTTATTCAAAAGCACCCTCCACAATACAGTGCAAAAAATGTGAAAAGGTCTGGATGGCTAATCATATCTTTGATCATGCTAATATATGCCTTAAAACCCTTTGCATTACTAATATCATAGCTTCGCATGCATGAGTTATATATAACATAATACCAAGTATACATAAATTACAAAAGTATACCTAATAAAATTATTAGTAACACACAGAACTAATGCATCCTACCGACCTAACGACCCTGAAAGTAATAAAGAAGAGAATTGCAAGTCAATGGACAATTCAACACTCTTGTCTTAAAGAAATAGTTTCTTAAAACTACATCTTGTGTCTTTGCCCCTTAAATTGGATAGAGGGAGAAACAACTACGTCTCAATTCCAAACTTACTCGCATCAACTATATAAAACCTCACTAATAATGTCACGGACCAAAGAATATCTATATAACAAATAGGCATTGACAAAGAGAAAACAACAACAGAGGCATTAACATACTGAGGAGACTGATTGTCAGCCTAGTATCTCAAACAACCAAATTCCTCTGCTGCCAGAATTTATCTACCAATAAGTACATTGAGAAAATCAGGAAATACAGTGGAATGAGGAGCACCCCAAGAAGACTGAAGAACAACTAGGCAAACAAGACCACCTCCAAACTGCAGCAGGAGAGGTTGGCCATGAAGTGGGAAAGTCACAATTAACCGGCAAGCAAAACAATTAAGAGACGAATAGACGGAAACCATAGATGGTTAAACTTTTCAAATCACAGGAAAATGCTTCCTCAAATAATAACACTGAACTGAGATGATATAACTGAAAATATCTCTTGAGATTAACATTCCATGATTTCAGTATATAGCAGAAAACAATCTCTAAGATATTCATATAAGGCAAACAATTATAACTTTACTCCGGCAGATCCAAGAATAGAAGATATTCTAGTTTGTAGAGAAACAAAAACCTTTGCGGATGCCTTTACAGGATTCAAAACCAAAAGGAAAGGTTCAAGTACACCTATGGGAATATAAGGCATCCAAAGAGAATAAAAAGTTAGGGAGCAGACTTGTGTATCTGGGGAATGGAGATCCTTGATCCTTTTCGCTATTAGCATTAAACTGTGTTTGATATTTTTTCTGATCACCCATTTGCTTTGAGTAAGGTACAAAATGAGGGCCTCCAAAGTAACCATCTCAATCAAACTCCACGTAATAGGCCTGCTCCATGAATAGAAGCCCATACTTGTGCTTTGTTCAGAACCAAGACTAATCCCATTCAGTTAAAGTCTAAAGGTCTGACCAAAAGTCTACAACTAGATGTATCTTCAAAATATCTCCTCATTACACTAATATTCTGGCATAATTCAAACCCTCAGCTGCAAAAAGTTGTTCAAGTTGCTCCCCTGCATTTTCATGGAGCTCCTTCACTTTCTACCATCCCGCCTTCCCTGGATTTGAGAGTATGATCAGCAGTCTCACTAGTTTTGGTTTCCTGAACATTCTGTGATGAACCTCCATTGGCCTCTTTGTCGTTCTGCATGGCTGGCACCTCATTAGTTTCTGTTAGTGTCTGAAGAAGCTCCAATGGAGTAGCAGCTGGATCAAGCTCCTGGCAACCCTTTGGAGCATTTTGACCTTCTTCACCTGTAAGCAAGTGGCTTGGGACCTGATGAGAGAAACGAAACATCTCTTCTCTGGTTATTCTCATCACCTTCTCTTTATTCAAGTCTGGACGAAAGACTGTCTTAAAACCAGCAACTTTGATGAGAGGAGCTACTGAAATTCCTTGCTCCTCATTGTAGTCGTCAAGAACTAGGACCATGTCATACTTGTGTATAACATCATCAGGTGTATTCTGATTCCAGTCAGCACACCAATTTCTGTAGAGGGCCCAAACATCCCCCTTTAGCGGATATATTAGAACAGTTCCACGAGGGCCCTTTGACCACCGAACCTTGTGGGAGAAGGAATTCACCGACTTACCCATTTCGTATCTGCCAATCCTAAATTCACCAGAAGTTTTGTAGAAACCTGAAGCTACCCATTCCATTGGACCAAATTCATTGTTTGTTTTTGAATTAAGCCAACTGAGCCTCACTTTAAATGGTTCCCTTGAGAGGACTTTGTTTATCAGAGCATAGAAACGGGGCATGCCATCATCAGCATCATATGAAGCCCAGACTTCATTGTCTTCGAAACAACTTTCGCTCCTATCCTGGTCGAAATTATGAAAATCAGGATCTGGTACATTCATTGATTCTGGCACTGGATCCTCTTGATGTGCATCATTAGCTGAAGCATTGACAGCTTTCTTTACTCCCTTCATAGCTGATAACTCTACATTCCCATTTACATTATGACCAAGAACATTAGCAGTCCTCTGTTTTTCTTTTTTGCCCTCTTTTACCTTGTATTTTTGTGCATCTTGCGGCTGTGATCTCCATTCATTCAACTTCTTAAGTATCTCTTTCCGAGCTTTCCCCATCAGCATATTCCGGTTTTCAAGTGGTGTCAGCTCCCTGGTACTATTAAACTTGCTAGAAGAAAAACCATAAGTCCTTTCAGCATAGTGAGGTGCATTGGATCCAAAACGCATTCCATCCTCATCGAGCCTTCTCTGTTTAAAAGCTGTCTGTCTAGTCAGTGAATCATCACGTTCTCTCTTCATTCTCTCATGTGCCTGCTGGACAACATTTGCTGCTTTTGCTGCAATGGAGGGATCCGAGCTACCAACACCACCCATTCTGGAAAATGGATCCTGCTGAAAGTTTGAGTATTTCGCAGTATTAGAACTTGCTGCTGCTGATCCTGCTGTTTTACCAGCACTAGCATTTTTTCCTATGGGGAACTGATTTCCATTTGGTGCACGATTCCCTAGATTCTGCTGCCACTGACTAGTAGAATTGGATGATTTTGAATGATTGAACGGTGGGGATGTTTCTGTAGCCATAAAAGCTTCATGACAGTTGGGGCAAAGAAGAGTGTGGTTAAGATATATCTTCAAATACTCATAATGCATCTTGCATCGGTGGCAAATGGTCCAGAAAGTATCACTTCTTTGATTGGATGAAGCATTGACTGATGAAGAGGGCATCCGAGAAGCATTTTTCTGAGTCTTTGAACCTGAAGTCCTACTGGTAAAATTATGAAATCCATTTCGTGGAGGTGCTGATGGACCACCTGAGGGCACTGGAACTTTCTGTTGTTTCTGCTGGAATCCTTTTGAACTCCTTCTCTGGTTATATGCCAACCTCTTGGATTTATCAGATAACAAGCTCCAGGCCTCAGAGAGAAGTTTAAATGCACCTTCAGCACCAATAGATTTATTTTTATCAGGGTGGAGGACAAGAGCTAGCTTCCTGTACTGTTTCTTCACCGTTTCATCATCACTTGACGGGCTCACACCAAGTACTCCATACCAATCCACTTCCTCACTTATTTTGTTTTCGGCAGAGATGTAAACATCAAGTGTTGTTAACATCTGGGTTAGATCGTCAAGCCCTGGATACAAAACCTGAGCTTTCAAGGCAAATTTCTTTGCACCAGCATAATCCTTTTGTTCAAACTTCCGCTCTGCAATTTTTTTTGCTCTGAAGGCCTCATCTTTGTTGCACTCCATAGTTTGTGAATGTGATTTTGAAAGTTCCTTTTGTGATCTCCAATCAGTATGCCACTCAGTATCACTGAGACCACCAAAATATATAAAACATTTTCATTGAATATCAGATAGTCATGACTCAATCTCTTCCCCTTCTTGATGCACAGTATACTTTAAATCATCCAATACCTGATTCACAACAAGGGAGAGATCGTGGCTGTTAGAAATGTGTCATTAAAGTCCCAGAACTAAAAAAAAGTATTATATGTATTGGTCTAGGTTTCAGCCAAAAATAACTTATCAGAGAAAATAATATAATTTAAATACCAAGAAATATGCAAATGTATGTTGATGCATATTCACATATACATAATCTAGTGCCTCAGGGCTTAGTGGTCAATAACTATTGTTGACAAGAATAGACTTTTGAACCTGGTAAATGGTAGATTGGTCATCAAGATAGACATGCTGGATCCATCATTCAAAATATGTGATTAATCAACTAAGACAGACATCTACCTCTCTGGAAATTGATGATCCAAAATTATATGCAATATAATAGGGTAAAGACACTTGATCTTACCCAAAAGGCCAAGAAAGATATGCAATAGGACAAGAAAACCCCTAAAAATTGCTAGTATTCAATTTCAAGAAACTTTGTAACCAGGCTAAAGTAATGTGATTCTCTAGCACAATTGAGATCCTAAAGTTTTTGATGCACAATATCTTGTTTAACAACACTGACATTTCTGATGATTTTACTATACAGAAATGTTGGATAAATTTACCAGCTACTATCACATTTACTTAGACTACATGGTTGTTTTCTATAATAAATAGTAGTTTCCCCAGACCATTCAAATCTTAAAGTCAAAATTTAAGGTGCAAGTTTACTTTTTGACCAAGAAAGGGAAAAAAAAAATTCTGAGCTTTGCTTCCAACTGTAGGAGGATTAACTCGATGTTCAGTCTTTCAAGTAATATATTCCAAAATACCTCCATTGAGAAGCAAGATAGACATAAACATAGAAGTGGACTTAACAATTAGTAACAACTTCCTCTGATCCTTACAAGAGAGAGAACTTCTATTTCTTTTTTGATTCTATTTCCGCGGGATACCTGCCACCTCCACCAGCAAGAGTAATTCTATTTCAACGGGATACCTGCCACCTCCCTTGGATAGTGTGAACTTCTACTTCTTACCATTCTACATTTTCCCATTCTAACATTAAAAGCTGTAATATGCGTTACAATTTCCAAACACTGTAAACTTACTTTAGAAACTTGCAATGGTAAAGATCACTTGATCTCTCGGAAAGTTGAGTCTTTCCAGCATGTATTCTCTTTGCTAAATTCATTAACCAACTCACTTCCTTATTCCAAAGACTCAACAAATAATACTCTGTCAATGGATAAACTCATCAACACAATTTTATCTCCCACCACTACCATCCACTACCATCCCCACAACCAACAAAACCTAAAAATCTACTCCGAAATGGAAGGGAGAAATAAAACTATGAGGGGATCATATAAAGTTCTTACCAAATCCTCTAGGGTGGAGGAAACCTCAACTAGGTTTCCTCTCAACTAGGTGTCGATCGGGAACTAATTCAGACAATAAATTAACTGCTCCCAAAAGTATCAAGTACCCAAAATTCTACGGATGCCCACGTCTCAAGCTAATCGCTTTTTTAATTATCATTCAGGATTTCTAACAATACCAGTCCACATACAAATAACAATCCAAACGTTCAACAAGGGATGCAAACGTTTAAGAAGCAGACAACAACAAATGATGATAACATTTAAGAAGCAGACAACAATGTGACCCACTACTTTGTCCAGCTAAAAGATTCAATCTTTTACATGCCCATTGATAACTCAACCAAACCACTGTAAAATTAACTCCACCCCATGTTTTAATTACTAAGCGGTTCAAACCTAACAAAACCAAAAACCCAAAAAGGGAAAGACGGCAACAGAACGATCCTAAATCATCACAAAGGAATCATAGATTCAAACTCAAAAGTTCGAATGAAAAGATATCAAATGGATCTGAATCATAAGCGGTTTGTAACGGTCGTAATTCACATTTCAATTTGTCAAAAAGAAAAAAAACCCTAAAATTCAGTACAAAAATGAAAACTTTTTCGAATTGAAGGAAGAGAAACTAACCGTATATGAGCATTTGAATCGAAAAAAAGCTGCTGTTGTTGACCTACAAATTTTCCCACCAAAATCGGACCCTTTGAAGAACTGAAATTTATTTGTTTTTTTTTGTGAAAAACCCCTATGAGCCCAAGAACAACCCTAAAATGCCCAAAATATAATCTGTAAAATTGGGAAATGAACAGCCAGACAGACATGGGCTTGGTTTTATATTTTTTTTTTCTTCTACTTCATGGATCTTAACTATGGTTACTTTTATAAGCACAATTCTTAACTAGGGTTAACAAACCATGGATCTTAACTATAGTTACTTTTTGTCTAGAACATTCTTGTACTACTTTTCGTTTCGATTTAAGTTATATACACTGACATTTTAAGAAAATATTTGACTAGATTTGTAAGTTGGTCAAACTAGAAGTCATTTTTGATGTATCTAGATGTGTATATAAAAAAGTTCTTATAACTAAGGGGTCGTTTAGTAGTTGGTCAAAGTTGTGCATATACTAGTAATTTTGAATTAATTATGAAGAAATCTATGTATTTTTTGGGTACATTGATTGATTTTGCAGGATTTAGCTATTCATGTACCACTTATTTTCTACCCTACTTAAAATAATATATAGATTCCTTTATAACTTATACATGTATTAGTTATGTGAATTATAAATTGCAAATCAAATACGATATTAGATGTGTTGAATTTCATGTGCAAAAGAATGATACTAAACATGGCATTACTTATGTTGAATTTAATAGATGAATAACTCAGTAACCAGCTACCAAACCCTAATATTTAGAGCTTATAAACATTTTTAGTTTGATTTTTTTATAATGGTATCCCTTATATCTTTTGTAATCTCCAACATAGTTTCGTAAGACGTAATTTTTAGTTATTTGTTCATTCTATTTCCGTCATTCATTTATGTGAAAATACTTTTAAATTTATTTTTTGGGAATAATTTTGAGGATGTTTTGTTACTTGAGTAGAAAAACAAACAATTAACGGTTGATTATCATTTTCAACAATTTAATTGAAAGACCTAAATTCCTTACATGACAGGCTCCTCTCCTTCGCGGGAAAGGGCACATTTCATTCTGCCATAACCACGGTCCACGCTCATGTAATTATTTATTTAAATATCTAAAAGTGTTTTTCTGCATTTGATATTCAACAAATTCAAACATGATCTTAAAAAAACATTCATTATCATTGTTATTTAATTATGATGGCATATTAGTTACTCGCTTTGTTTCAAATAATTTGACATTTTTAGCTTTCTTTTAAAGTCAATTGACTAATTTTTAAATCTAAACTAGATTAGATAAACTCAAGACTTTAAAATTAAAATTAAGATATTCAAAAGTTATAGAAAAGTATACAATTGAACTTTTCTATAACAATATTGTTGATTTACAAAATTTTTGATTGCTATATTGATTGTTATAGGCTAAAAAATGCATGAAGTCTACTAAAAAATAGTTTTTAATGTTAACAAAAATATTTTTAAATTTGAAAGATATGCATACTTCGCTAACTACAAAATTAAAGATTTAATGAAATTTCAATAAATTCATAATTACATACATAAAGATTTAAGCGGTAAAGCACAAATTTTAGATCTATTTAAAAATTAAATTCTTTTAAATTGATGGAAGAAATTTATAACAATAGTTTGTTTAGTATATATCAGTCTTTTAGTGATAGACATTTATTAATATTAAAAAAAAATTGTCATAAAAATTTCGGTTGTTATAGTGAGGTGTTTTCATAGTAGGATATTGTTATAGAAAGGTTTGACTATATAAGTTGCAATTCTTCTCATATTAATAAAATAAAAAAATATTATTTATATATTCATCAAATACATATTTTGAATCTCCTGAAGCGAGAAATGTTACATGCTTGAAAAAAAATACTATTTTGTTTTTAATATGCTATTAATTAATGCTTATCATAGATATTTATGTGTACCTATTAGGGTTGTGCGTTTGATTTTTTGGTTATGTTTTATGTTATTCGATTTTGATTATTCTGTATGTTAATCAATAAGACAACTAACAGTACAACCAAATAGTTGTATGACGAAAAAAGTAAAAATCATACACAAAGAGAAGTAATAATACTAGGAAACATGTGATGATTAATTTGGACTTTCAACTCAGGCAAGGAAACTGAGAATTACTATTGAATCCTTTATGTGTAATATGAAAAATCACAAAGGGATATTAGAAGCTCTAAAGGGAAGACTCAAACAACTTAGCTATTCAAATAAATTTATTATGAAATTGTGTATGTTATTTGAATTGGCATAATGAAAGAAAGATTATTGAAGAGAAAAATCATTGATGATAATAGTATCGCTGTAAATATAGTTTTCATGTGCAATGTAAAAAACCCTAAGGGCATCAAGTTAAGTTTTTCACTGTCTTAGTTAGGGGTGTGCACTATTTGGATTAAACTGAAAAACCAAATCAAATCAAACCGAATTGTAATTTGGATTGGTTTTTTGGATTTTTGGTTTGGTTTTGGATTTATAAGTTACTTTGTTTGGTTTTTTGGTTTGGTTTCGAATTTAGAAAAATGAAAACCGAAAAAAATCGAATTATATATATATAGAGAGAGATTAATAATTACACATATAATATTTAGGTTTACTATATAGGCCGTAGAGTACTAGTAATTCAGAATTACCGTAATATTTAGGCCCATATCAAATTACTGCCATCCTATTTCACTAATTTTTAGGCATTAGGTTTTACATTATAACTATAAATATCACATATTACTTGCACTTTCATGAAAAAAAAATTAGCTGAACTAGAATTAGCGGCGCTAGTCAACTTTTTTACTTTTGCAGTTTGCTCTTTTTTCTTGCTTTATTTTATATGTGTGCTATTTGCTTTTGAAATTTTTATCTACTTCTTTCTAAAAAGTTTTTTCATCATAATTCAGGTTTAAGAGATCTTAATTGAAGACATGAGTTGAATTGCTGGTTCAACCTCGATGCGATTTGTGTTTAGTGATAGTACTTTAGAGTTTAGAGTTAGTTTCATTGAAATTATTGATAGTATTGTGTTTTAATGTTTTACTCGTGATTATAATGGAAAGGATATTTAAGAGATTCAATATTATTACTTTTCCTTATATGGAATTTTTATTTTTTAAGTATGCAAATATAACTTTGATTATGTTATTAATTAGTTATGAAATAAGTTATAACCGAATAGCCAAACCGAAAAAAACCAAATCGAAAAGAGAAAAACCGAACCAAACCAATTTTTTTTTGTTCGAATTGGGTTATACTTTTTCAAAACCGAAAACTGAAAAACCCAAACCGAATAACACAAAACCGAACCGAAAAACCGAATGCACACCCCTAGTCTTAGTTAAATGGTTAGGATTTTAACTTCTTCTCTATTTTTAGAAGTTAGACAAATGTATTGATTGACTATAGCTTCGTAACGCTTTATTTGGTGATTGTTATAATCAGTTAGTAAGTGAACAAATGAATCTCTTCAATATAGGTTAAAAGTAAGACGTTAAAACTCAATACTGAAATATGGACCAATAGATGTTCAAACAAAGATCGTGACTATCATCTTACCTTTATTGATGTTACATATCGTCATCCATAAAACTAGTGCATTTCACTTGATTCACCAACGATCCCTCAAATTTGTATGATTTTGTTCCGAATTAGGTTTCCATCTTCGAACTTCTAGTTCGATGAGATTTCAAGTCTCGTTGTTTTCATTTTATAAGTCATGTCGTAACTTCGTTAGAAAATAGAACCTGGCTTAGTTACTGACATATATTTTACATCACATGCCACATAGTTATAATGTCTTTCATTGTGTCGCATTTGTCGAGGTTGATTTTCCTTTTTTAAATGATCACAAATGTAAAAAATTTCAATGAAATTAACTCTGCATTGCAAACATTTATCCTTGAATAAAAATCATGTTAGAGTTGAACGAACCATCAATTGTTGTTTAAAAACTTGAAAAAAAAAGTGCTCAAAAGACAAGTTATATTTATAAATAAGACTTCTGAATTTACAATATAGATTTGTGACTGTATGTGAATTATAGATACACATCTTCTATATTGCTCAAATCTTAAGAGATTTTTTCTGAAAAAAAAGTCATCAACATATAACATAAATGAACTAGTCATAATTTAAAATATGCTTTAACTTAAAAAAATTCCCATCTTCAAGTTGCTCAAGATAATTCAAATCCTTATCCAATTCAACAGATATAGATTCACATCAAAGACAACCTTAAAGGCAAATGTTTGCATCATAGGAGTTAATGAACTTCTAAATGAGCCAAGAATATGACCTCTAGGGGTCGTTTGGTTGGAAACAAGTTATCTCAGGATAAGTTATCATGGGGTTAGCTATCATGGGATAGCTTATTCCACCATGTAAATGAGATAACTTATCCCATTACTATGATATAAATGGTGGGATAAGTTATCCCAAACATGGCAACCAAACAACATAAAACATTTTTATCTCATCACTATTATTTTTAATCCCTCGCACCAAACGAGCCTAGTACTAAATGCACTTTCTGATGCCACAATAAAATAGAGTCCGGAGCCAAAAGGGTAAAAAAAATTGTCAAAAACTCCAAAAGGGCACATCAAATTTTTTTAAAACCAAAAGGGTAAAATCGCTCCTGACGAAGTGATTCCCTCTGATAACAATGAGGAAAAATCGCTGCCCTAGCAGCGATTTTGTCTAAAAACTTTTTCTCTTTTTTTTTTTTTATTAAAAATCGATGTCGTTTTAAGTCAATTTTTTTTTCTCCTTACACATCGCTGCAGGGGAAGCGATTTCATGCCTAGTGCGATTATTTTCATGCCTATTGTTAATTATTAATAATATAAAAATGATAAACAAGACGGACAGTATACTCAATAAAATTGTTGAAGCATGAGGAAAATTGAATTATATATCATAAATAATAATAAAAGAATATTAAATTTTTAAAAAAATTCTTAGCAGCGATTTTGAAGAAAAAAGATTTTTTTTTTAGAGCAATTTTTATTTTTTTAACGTACGACAACTTTTGTCAGAAGAAAATAACTCCTCTTTGGTTAAATTTTTTTTTGATGTGCCGTTTTAGTTTTTTGAAAGAAAAAAGTTATCCTTTTGACTCCGGACTCCAATAAAATAGATATTGTTAACACATTACGAGCCATTTTATCAAAAATAGAAAATATATTGAATTAATTTTCTACTAAAATAAGATATTGTAATTATCATTTTCTGATTCAATTTCTTTGAGAAGATATTTTTTCAATTCTATCTTACTTTTACTTCCATTCTCAAATTTATGTTTATATATATGTTAATTATCATGTTGAACTTTATGATAAGTCAAAACGTGTTGTACCCAACACAATAGACAATGATGAATAAGATTTTATTGAACTTTTCTTCTGAATAAATAAGTCGAATAATGTCTTCACTTTATCTCTTATTTTGCCCCCTTCTACTTTATCATATATTTTCATCATAAGTATAAATGGTCACATAATTAAATTTGAAACGAGGACCAAATATGCATACAATCAACTCATTCATTTTCGTTGGATCACCCTAATTAGGGATGTATATAGATCGAGTTGGTTTAAATTTTTTAAATATTAAGTTAAAGGGATTCCCTAAGTTAAATTATTTGTATTGGATGTTAAATCTATAAATCAAACCAAACTAATAAAATTCGGGGTTTTCAACAAATTAGTGATGACACTAAATATTCAACAAATCATAATAATGAAATCCCATAAAGCAAGTATTGAAAATTAATATGTCATAATGAAAATGATCATAATATAAAATTATTAATTTATGCTAAAATAAATCTATGTAATAAATATTAATTATATGGCTAAACATTAAAGAAAACTAAAATTAGGTAATGTATTTTAATTGTGTAAACCAATGTAAAACTAAATAACAAATATTCAATATTGTTGTCATTCTTACTTCTTGGTGTTGAATAAAAAAAAAATTGTTAGCATTAGTATTGATTTGAGCTTTATTATAGTTATTAACTCACTAATATCAATATTTATTGGACCATTCAAAATTTAATGTCTCAAACTTGAAATAATATGTTAAAAAGATAAAAACTATGATAAACTATAAAAAATATTTATTATATATCCAAGTAAATTTTTTTATGTATAAAATATATTTTATATAATATCAAGTTGATTTAATCCCAAATTGACTTTTTTTATTAAAACCAAATCAATCTAAATATAATAAGATTTTTTTTTCAATACCAAACCGCCACTAATCAGTTTTTTTTTTAATTAGACTTGATTTTAAATTTGATTCGATTTTGTCCACCTCTAACACCAATATTTGTCAAACATCTTTTTCATTCTTTTCATTATTTCACTTAAATTTGTTATTTCATTTTCATCAATTGATTCAAGAAGTATCAACTCCATTGATTTCTTGAAAATTACATTTCGCTCTGCTAAAGTGTTGCAGATCATTGACCTAGATATCCATATTTCACAGAAGTTGGATACATAAGAATAAATAATCTATTTTCAGTCACTTTCTCCTTTTGGGTATGCTTTGATAGCTAGTATTACTTGCAACGATTATGAACATCTCCTGCATATTAATATTCTACTGTAACTATACCTATGCAACAAACACTAGTCCGCAGTCTCACCTGAAAACGTTCCTAATATTTCAGTTTCCAGGGTTTAACAGACCTTTGATTCTCTTTGATAACCATAGTCTACTTAGTTTAAACTGTGGATAGAATTTCTAATATAAAACACTGGTGCACATACCTTATGTGTTGGCTTTTAACATAAACCATAACCCCTCTTGCGCAAGCACCTAGGCGTGACCACTCCTCCTTATGGCAGGACAACTCATCTTACCTGAAAACGGATGGAGAAAATACTTTGGCAAATCTTCTTGAATTCTGGAAAGGGCTAATATTTCAACTTGGTTTAGCACTCAAGTTAGCTATATATACAAACAATCAACTTCCAAACAGTAGCACGCAATGCATCATTATCTTCTTTTCTTTGAAAGATCATATAGCATGGAAATACATTGATGGTTCCATGCAGCCAGGAACACTTACAAGTAGAACTATCAAGTTTTTTCTACTTTAAACTATGTTTGACAGTAAAGTTTATCCAGACAGTACCCTCTACAGAAACGGAGAAAACATACATGCAGAGACACCTTAAATACAACAGTTAAAACAGAATGGAAAAATTATGCAAAGAAATGAATGAAAAAATGGTGGCCCCTTCTGATACTACTATAGTCAGCAATTTGCATTGGCGACAACCCATTGAGGCAACCTTGCTCCAGAAAAGGAAGCTGCAACATCAACAAATTCTTCAGCCTTGCTGGCTCCCCTCAGCTTCAGCCTTCTTATGATTGAACCTCACCACTATGCAAGTAATATTATCAGCACTACCCCGAGTAAACGCAGTTTCCGTCAGCTTCCTAGCAGCTGCTTCTGGCTCTTCTTCTGCTTGAGCCAGTGAAATAGCATCCTAGAGGAGGACAACAACATCAGTAACTTAACTCAGAGACGTCTAAAGAGATTATCGACAAAGGAGGACGAAGCCACTTCAGAAGTTTAGGCTCTGAGTTCTGACAAAAGGAAAAAAAATCTCCTAGAGTGCTGGGGATATAGCTTAAATATCTTCAAGTTACACTCCACCAAAAGGAGGCCAGGAGGACAGGAAACAGCGAGACACAGCGAGAAATAAGAGGGGGTAAGGAAGAAAACTAAAACTAAAGCAAGCATGCATGCATGCATGCACAGGACTTACCTCATTTGGTACAACATCCCAAAGTCCATCACTGGCAAGCACGAGTAGTTCTACTTCCTCATCAATCTCTTGATCCTGAAACATATTGAGAGACGATGAATGACTTCCATAAATATCAAATGCCTTCAAGGCTCCAACTCATTTGTTTCGTAAGTAAATCCTTCCAACTTAGCAGGCCCTTCACCCTTCTCTCAGCACATAATCCAATTTGGTTAATGGCTTAATTCTTTTATATACATAGTTCTTTGGTCCCCACACCTTGCAGGCTAATTTTACTTGGACTACACACTCAAAAAGGGAGTATCAAATACAAGCCTTGGCAACTGACAAAAATTTCTGAGATGTGGTGGAAATAACAGTTTTTACTTTTTATTAATAGTTAACGAGGAAGAAGCTGTTTTTGTAGCCAAAAAAGGGAAAAAGAATAAGTTACCCACAACCCAAGTAGTTAAGTCCTCTTCGAGTAGAAATGTAATAAAGTTGAAACATTTTCTATTTTAGCCAAATAAGTATTAATGCACAACTCTCACACACAGATTGACTACAACAGCGATGCTTAGATTAACTTGTTCATGAAATGCAAGTGTCGGGTGTAATCGCACACTTCCCCAGTTATCTAAACTCTTAACAATCCCTAGAACACACGCACTGACCTGCACCTCATTTAGGCTTTCCATGCCAGTTTATGGAAACCAAATTATTGCAACAGCCGGTGACTGCTTACAGATAGACGCAGGTCTTGACAGATGGGATAGAATATCCCAAACCAATTGACCAAAAAAAAAATCGGCTTCTTTGGTTGAGGGGGAGCTTAGTAGTGCACATCCTCTACCCACTATGACACTCATTTTCACACATCTAAAGAAGCGAAAAAAGAGGGTAGCTAGATCTACCTGGATCTCAGGTTCAGCAACGACAAATTGTTTCAACATTCGATTGCCAAAAGCACGTGACATCGCTAATACACCTCCAACTCTCCAAGTACCTGATAATACAGAAACAGAAAACATAAATGGTGTATAACCGAGGTACCATTCATGGTAATCACACCAAAATTCATGAACAAATAAGACAGATCTAAGGATCCATTCACCTGATAAAGACATTCACTAAATGTGAGAACATGAGGTCTGATTCTTAGAAGAACAGATTGAATTTAACCGGGCAGTAACTAGGGTTTTCCTAGAAACCAAACAAAATTTTTTTAGAACTTTGAAAAGAAGAAAAAAAAAACTATTTGTTTCCTTGGAAAACCCTAGTTACTGCAAGTGGACATTACTACATAGGCAAAACATCAATTTCCATATGGTCCCCAACTCCCATGCACTGAACATTTCATAATTGCAGCATGCACACATGCAACCACATTTCAATACAAGTTTAAGAGTAACTTGATTCTCACATGATCCATACCACTCTGCCGTATCTACCACCAACAGAATGGAAAGTATAAACTGGAGAACATTTGAGAAATTCAATCCTATTTTTTTGTAAAAACAATGAAATCTACACCACTAGCTTCTTCATTCTAAGAAAACAAATAGTTCGTTAGATGGATGCAAGTGGACATTACCATACAGGCAATGCATCTATTTCCAGATGGACACCGCCTGAGCTCCTATTCACTAACGTCTCATAATTCTAGCATGCACCATCACTTTTAACACAATTTCAAGAGTAACTTGATTACCAGATGACCTTAAATTCTCTAGCCAATCTACCACCTACAGAACGTTAAGAAACTAGGGGACTACAGAAAAACTCAAGCCAAATTTCATGACATGAAGTCTCTTTCCTTTAGCTTCTTCCACCCTACATAGTTTGCAGACATTTCAAACCTCTATAATTACATTAATGAAGCCTGAAAATCTTCCCTTTGACAAATGTCTGCACCACAATGGTATTACATCAATGCGAAACAAATGGAGGACGTGCAAATTGAATCTTTGTATTAGATGACGAATTAATGATGACACTTTCAAAGCATCAAAAAATTAACCGTGATGTTCCATTTCTGACAACCCACAAGATGAAACTTCAATTAACAGGCAAGCAAACCCAATTTAAGTAATGTTTCATAGGCAGAGAAAATTCCTCACCAGCCCACATCACAACACCTCCAGCACTTTCAATTCTCCTCCGTTCATCATTTCTATTGGGCTTATGATCCTCGGAAAGAGGAATTGCTGCCAAGCATAAAACTGAACTTGTTAAGAGTCTAGCCAAGGTGCTAGTTGCTCAACATTGCATGCTACAATATGACAAGTGAGTGCAATAAGCGATAAACTACAACATATGAGACAAACACACCATAAAAAATACAGTATATGGCATGAGAGAATGGTAAAGCTTTCAGGAGTCTGGTTGCTACCCATTGTTTCTTGCTTCAATTTCATGTTATACTATCAGTTACATTTACTATCGCATAAAGAGAAAAACCTAAGTAATTGTACTCAATTGCTAAGTTGTTATCTTGTTTTACACTGTATGCCTGCTTAAAGGACACAAAACTTTGCACTAATAGAAATCATGTAATATGGCCATCCTGCCAGCATCACATTTTTAGACGAAGCAGAGATACAATACACTTATAAAAGAATCATCTCTCACCCCCTGGTGGCTGCTGAAACTATCGGCTACTATTTCTATTCTCAAATTCCAGGACCTTTAAAGCCATTATGAATCTGATGTTACCTTTTCCGCTCTTCGATATTATAGTCCGTGAGTCTCCAACATTGGCAACATAGAGATGGTTACCAACTAGAACTGCTGTTGAAGCAGTGGAACCATCATCTCGGAAGGTATCTTTTTCAGAGTCCAAGAATTCCATATCTGTTTTTTGATACGTCTCACCTGCAATATGATGAAAGTAATGTATAAATCTTCAACAGTGTCAAGAATTCAAAAAAGTGAGAGATAGACAAAGAGAGTAGAGACGACAGAGGAGAGAAGTTTCTAAGTTTTAGTATTCTTCAATTAGCATGTTCTTCAAATACATTGCCCTTGCCATGATCATGCATTTCACACTTCAGATGTTATGGAAGCATGAATATGTCACACTTCGATATGTCAGCTTCAATGGACAGACAGCATACATTTCTAGTACACCGGGAAAGAACAAAAGTGGAGATTCAAATTACGTATCCATAAGACAACATATAAAACTCACTTATGGCCAATTTGGTGTTCGTTGAAAATGATGGATGTTTCAATAGATTCTGAAAGAGATGTCCCTTCAAAAACTCAGCTGCACGGGAACCACCATGGCCTGCAGTGACAAGACATGATGATTAGAAAAAGTCAAAATCCATCTTTCTCAGACACAATTAAGATAAATGCAAACACAAGAAAATAAAAAAGAAGGGAAAATGCTTTCTCTACCTAGTCTGCAGAAATGTAAGAAGACACAAATAAAGAGCAACACAGACACTCACAAGAAAAAGAGAAATGCTAATTCTACCTCATCTGCAGAAATGTAAGGGTTTTTCAATCAAACATCTAAAAAAGAGACAAAGTTGTCACACGCTCATATGAAATATTTGAGACTACAAAAAGTGGTCATTAATTGCAAAGATGAGATAGAAAACATACAGTTTCTAGACTGCAAAACTGTTCCGCAAGCTTCCAAGTAAGAGCATTAATAGCGGAAGCTAAATGGAAAATCAATTTCAGTCTTTCAGAAATCCCATGTAGAGGTCATGATTACTCTTACACTGAGGACCAACTCTCCCCGAGGCCCCCACCGTAAAAAGTTAAAGCAATCAGATCAAGGGGTGTATGATTTTAGAAAGGAGTACAAAGTCTCCCTAGTTTGAGGTTCTATTGATTCCATTCCAATCTTTGTGGGACTACACTAGGTATATTGTTGTTGTAGAGCATCCCTCTTTTGAACCATAGGAACCATTTGCATTACAACCACATTTGATGTTGCTTAGTTTTTGTATATTTTTATTTTTGGACGACAACAAGAGCATACAATGGGTTTTGATTTGTATGGAAGAACAAGTTGCATGTTAAAAGAATTGTTTTCAGAAAATAACCTTGGGTATAGTTTTTTGTATTTAGATAAAAACAACTCTTTCCAGCAGAGTAAAAACAATACCAGTTTGTGTTTTCAAAAATAAAACAAACTGTTTTCAGGATTCTGTAGAACAAATAGATCCTAAATTCACCAGTTCATGTTAACAGTAGCTCACCGACACATTCATGCAGACACCAAGCTACTACTATAAAGACGAAACATAGCAAATACAAGCTTCAAGCAGGAAGATTCAAAGGCATGATTTATCATTCATAATTCATTATCTATTTAAATTCAAAATCACACTCCAAGGTAAGGATGAATTGACAAGTTCTAACCATCAAATATCCCAAATAAGCAAACTGCCTTTCCATCAACTTCGGAAGTTTTGATGTCATAAAAGTCTTCCATGGTGGCTCTTTTCCCTCTAAAGCTTGAATAACCGCAACTCATTTTTCCATCTTCACTGCCAAGCAGAAAAGGAGAAACATAAGCATGAGTTATTTTTCAGAAGAATTTGGACAAGTATGAGCTGCTCATAGCAAAATACAAAAGAACATCATTATACATGTATGGTTAACATGGCGAGAAAAGTGAAATCTGTATTATGTCAACTCACTATGTACAACATATACCTAGTTAAGCCCAAAACCTTAATCAACATCAACTCTTTGTATGGCAAGGGTAAAGTAACAAGTCCAAGGAGAAAAAGTTCACTCTCAGTCAATCATCAATACTAGAGGCAGTTAGATACTCTTCACCAAACTAGGAGTTAAATAATAAAGCTTACCATACAAAAGCTTGTCATTTTTAGATGCACAGATCAGAAATTCTGTATCACCAAGCAATCTTCTAATAGTTTTGAAGGTTTTTCTGCATATGAATATCCCTAAGTTCGTTTTATTGATTTCTCATAATAGTCTACTGGCACTTTAAAATTTGGTACATCTCAAAAAACATAGGCCTATAAGAATAATTCATAAACAATTTGTTCTTCGACCTTGTCCAAAAAAGAACAATTTGTTCTTCCATCATAAGAAGAATATTGATGTATGAAAGCCTGAATGTAAAGACATAAGTCATGCATCTGTACTCCGGAGGAGTAACTTATGAGCCAAAAGCTGACAGCTTGTGATAAGACGAGAAAGACAAGGTAAACAAGGAAGCAGCTTTTTTAATGGTCCAGTTAGGGAAGCTAATGAGAGTGAGAGTAATACAAAACTATAGAATATCAATTCTCCACACTCACCTCCTACCGCGTGCCAACTTATTTTTATTTTTTGGGCATCAAGTGCAAGCTAATATCCAGCTTGGAAAACATAGGTCTTGTTAGCTGATTTACATACAGGAATATATGTTAAAGGAAACTAATTCTTGGACAAGGGTGACGGCACACTCGTCCCCTTAGACATCTGGATGATCAAGTCAAATATTGTGAGTACATATCACAGCCACAAGAGGGAACAAAATCACAAAGATTCATGGAGCTTATCAGCACCATGCAGAGCAAAATATGTGTCTAACTGCCTACATAAGCCAGGAGGACTCTAAATGGAAACTACCAAGATTGTTATGCATTTTGCATCAGAAACCTATGATCCATGAGTGTTCCATCAGTTATCTTGCAACACTACATACCTAATAGATATAATATTACAATAGTCTGGAAAGGTACACAACAATGTACATCGGCTAAAAATAATCACCTCTTCCATCCTCCGCTGGCGTAACCACCACTATCATCCTTCTCCAGTGAAACATCAACAACAGGTCCGCCTTTAGCAGTTGCACCAGTATCCACCATCATGGTTCTCCTCCTCGCTGTATATAGACTATTCCAAGAATAACTTATGCTACAAGTTGCATTCAAACTTTTAATGAGTTTGATAAATTGCCTTCCCTCAATGTGCCTATAAATATTGCCAGTATGAAAAACCACAACTCTTACAGCAGCTATTGCATAACATCTAAATTTGATTTCCACATAAACTGCCTGAATTTGAAGCTGAAAAAATAAAACCAGCACCTTTGATCATCAGACAATCCATTAAACAAAATTAAAAACAAACATACCAAAAAAATAAAATTGCAAAGCTTGTTTAAGCTGACAAAACTAGAAATAAACACTAAAGCCAAGTTAAATACATTCGTTGGATAGTTGCTGCATTATTTTTCTCAAATGAGAAAGCATATCAAACTCTACTTGTGCGGCCACCTGTTCATATCTAAAAACTGATCATCATAAGCTATCAATTACTACATCTATTAAGTAGACAGATAATTAAACCATTTCCATCAATTCTCAAAAATTAATAACCATAGCATCTCCACTTCAATTGCTAGTATGCAAGAGGATCGGGAAAAAAATAATTAATAAACGTAATGGATCTGATCTTACAATCAAAAGAGTAGGTTCCGTGAAACTCTGGTAGATACATAGCCTTTGAAAAAACTTAAAAATCAACCGATTTCTTCAAAGGTAACAAAATTTTAATATTAACAGATCGATCTCTGTAAGAACATTCAGGTTCATCAGGTCCAGAGAAAATCAGAACCGAATGATGTAAAAAAAGGAACCAATCAGAGAAGATCGTTGAATATCCAGAATCAGATTCAACTTTTTTCTGGATCCATTAAATTAAAAGAAACCCTAAGCAGAGAGAAAAAAGAGAGAGGGGGGAAAAAGGTGAATGATGATGATAATAAAGAGTGAAATGTGTTTATGTGAAGTGGCGGAGGAGAGAGAGAGACGCCTGGCGGGGAGAGAGAATGGCGACGTGGCGTTCCACATGCATCCACTTTTGTAGATGATATAATCCAGTGGGCTTTGGACCCACCGCTTATTGTAACGCCAGATCCAATACTCTTTTTTCGAATAATTTTAAAAGCTTACGTGGAGATGATTCCACTTATTACTACTTCTCATGCCTTTTGTGTGACTAGGATAAAACTCACTCAAATGGAATCTCAATAATTGTTGGTTTTTTAAAACTATGTTTTATTTTGATACAAAATAAATAATATTCACATAATTCTTAAAATAGTAGTAGTATTTTAATTGTTAGTGTAAGCCAATAAAAAGTGAAGGGAGATAGTATTAATTACTTATTCAAATTAAAAGGTAATGCTCAATCTGATTAATTTAGATTTATACTTCCCTCATTGACTTTTATTTGTTATATTGTGCTTTTCGAAAGTCATATTGACTAATTTTTAAAGTTAAATTATATTACATTAATTCAATATTTTAAACAAAAAAAATTATATATTCAAAAACTATACGAAAAATGACTATAAACTACAATTCTTTGTTCAATATGATGAAATAAATCATAAAATGTTGGTCAAATTTTTTATAGTTTTACTCTAAAAATGAAACTATGACAATTAAAAGTGGACGGAGGTAGTAGCATTATAATTACGTGTAATGAACTTATAGTTTTTGAGGCAAAACATAAATTTTGGTGTAACAACTTACTAAAATTGTAATAAATTGTAGTTTTAAAGCTATAATATTAATAATCTTAAAGTTGAACACGTAAAATTTGAATATTTCATAGAAAACTAGCAGCCAAGGAAGAATTTCAGACAGATTAGTGATTTTTTTTAATTTTTCATTCAATGTTTAGTACTTCAAATGAAGTTTGATTAAATTTAAATTCATGTGAAAAGACTGAATAATGATATGCAGTTGTTTTCCTTTTTATTTGCCTATATTTGGTCCTAATCCTCTAAATCTGAATTGATTTTTAATCTAACCGATGGTCCACGCAAGCAATAAGTAATCTAGTATACTACAGTGTTTGGATATTTATCATCAATAGTTAATTACTTATGAATGAGAGGATTTGTGTCAATTGCTAATCTTTAGTGGTCTACGCTTATATTTCAACAGATATATTATATATAATTTTTTTTAAATTACAATAAGTTCATAATTAAAAATAAATAAAGATTGAATCATTAAATTTAATTTTAAATCTATCTTTAAAAAATTCTTTGACCTTATATATGGTTTCATTAAATGATGCTCAATTGCTCACATGTGATATATCCTTGTTTAGTTCATTGACTTTCTTGCTTTTGGAATATGACTGCTAAATAATTATGCGATATCATTCACCACTAATTAACTAAATTTATTTCAATGATTTTGTGAAGATATTAAAACCATTTTATTTTTTAATAAACATAAGACTCAAAAAAATTAGATGACAAATTCATCATATAAAGGCAATATATATTTTGATAACTACAATAATTAAGCGTTTAGATATTTAAAAATGTAATATTTGAAAAATAGTAGGAGTAGTAATATTAAAAGAAAGTTGAAAAAAAAGTATATATTTTATGCTATATGAATTTTAACTTGAAAAAAAAAACTGATTAAAATCACTTTCAACTTGAAACTCATCTTTAAACTTTAAATATTGTTTTAAAAGGGGAAAAATTCCATGACCACAAACGAGCCCTAAATTAGTGATAGAAAATTTATATCGAAAAGCAAGTTCACAGCTCCTCTCAATTCTCAAATGATAAGAAGGTTAAATTTTTGTTCTTGCATGGCCTATGAATTCATGTGAATTTTAAAAATTTTGTAAAAAAAAAATGTTCAAAATTTGTATAGGTATTAAAAATTTAGCAAAAATCTATCAATATTTGATTATAAATCTAATTTTTATTGCATATTAATATAAAATCATCACACAAGTAATTATAAACTTCAATTTCTAAATTTGGTTCACTAGACAATGAGAGGAATATAAGTGTAGATATGAGTCTTAAGTCATCCAATCAATTACTAGTCCTTTTGGGAAACGTACCCTTTGTATTTCTTTGTTCGGTTTCTTTGATTTCTTATTAGATGTTTGGAGTATATATTAAATTTTTGATTAAATCTAGATCAGATAATGCAGGGTCCATTAAGAGGTGACGCTTCCAATGGAATTTCTCCATATTCAGAATTTGAATTCGAAACTTTTGATCAAGGGTAAAACAGTTCCACCAGTACTACACCACGACCCATGTTGATATGACCGGCCTTTGTATTTCACTAACGAGCTATATGTGCAAAAAATGGTAGTTCAACTTGATTTTATTTTATTTTTTTGTATTTCCCATCTCCTAATTGTTATGACGTCTCCATAGTGATTTATGACCAATTTTTTTTATATTTTCTTTTAAATATCAATTGGGTTAGGGTAAATGAAAAAATAAAACAAGAAGATAGGGTAAAAGAAGAGTAAAAACATCTTTTTCTAAACTTTTGATACTAATTAATTGGGTGAAGTCAAGGGAAAAATCATTAGTAAAAGACCATCCCCAACCATATTGGTTACCAATTGGATGAATTGAAGTGAAGGGGAAGAAAAAAAATAGTGGAGAAGAAAAAGTGAAGTTACCATTTTTAAAGTGGATATTATAAAGCTATCATGAACTAATACTAAGCTTATATTGTTTGAACTTTTTAAGATTATCAAACCAGTGTGAGATAGATTTTAAAATATAATCTCTTTTCAAGGATTCAATAGGAGTGCATAGATATTTTTAGGACTCATTTTGACCATGAATTTTAGAAGCATTTTAAAATTATTTTTTTATCAAATATTTGTTTTAGCGCCATAGAAATTATCTAATTTTTGAAAGATTAATCTCAAATCTCAAAATCTATTTTAGACCTATTTTGTAGCCCTTTTTTTAAAAAAAAATTAAAGGATTTTGTAGCCAAAATATAACCATTGATTTCTTTTTAAATTTTAAAAATTTATCCCCTTTTTTTATATTTTATAAATAAAAGCCTCATCTATTACTTTGGATTTGTTTTGCTTGTTTTGTATAAATATACTTAGAATTTGTTTTGCTTGATATGAATAATTTTTTCTTCGAATTGTAAACTATCGTTAATATATGAGGTCTCTTATCTTCTACATAAAGTAATATTTGCTTATAATGTATAACTTTTTCTTCAGATTGTTAATTCGTGTCAATATATGAGTTAGGTCTCTCATCTCTTACCGTTGCTAATAATTGTGTTATTTGAAGTTTTTTGATTCTAGGATAATGTATTATCTAATTCATCATTAAAATGATGATTGTGTGTCAAATTTATTTGAATATAGTATGATTTATAATAATAATAATGAACATCGTCAATAAAGGTTTTGCATAACTTTGATTAGAAAATATGTTCATTTGGTATGATTTGATAGTTTTTAGAACTCATGTGCATAAGTCATATTTCATGTTGTTGTTTTTTAAAAGGAGTGAAATATTTTTTGAAATTTATGATCAAACACATTTTAAAACTTTAGTCTAAACTTCATACAAATTACTATATAATTTATCAAAAATATTTAAAATTCTTGATCAAATGATAGCTTTAAGGGATTCCACCTATGTATATTCAAACACCAGTTAACATTTGCATGGGTACTTAGTTTAGCAATTTTTGCTTTTCATGAGTTCTCACTTTTTCTCAGATCATGGGTTAAAATTTAAAACTTATGAATACACTCATATTGTATATTTTTTCATGTAAATAAAGGACAAACAGCTGGGCATTATGACTTCATATGCACTTAATTATTAGTAGTGGACTTTTACTTTTCCCCTTTCCTCTCCTAGTCATTTCAACCAAGATGTTTTTTTGGCTCCTAATAACGTTTTTAGGAATATGCTGTAAAGTGTAAACGGACATTGAAAAATAAGGATGTGAAATACACAAGGGCATACTCTGTTTCATAAATAGACATAGGTGTCCGTGCTAGCATGAGCTTAATATTTGTTACGGAGTATTATTTTGTCTCGATTTATTTGACATAGATAGTATTTAGAGAGTTGATTAAATTTTAAAATAATTTTTAAACATTTTAAGTTGTTAATTATTGTGATTTATAACATTTTTTACGTAGATTTTTAAAAGTGTTAATCTCATAGTGCCAATGCATGCAACACATATAGAATTTCAAGACTCAATCAAATATTGATAATTATTAAGATTTACAATGCTTTTTACGTAGTTTCTAAATTAAAGAATACATGTTTTTTTGTCTTATTTTATGTGACACCGATAGATTAATTTCAAGAATCAAATCAAATTTTTTTATTAAGTTATCAATTATCATGATTTATAATATTTTTTACGTAATTTTTAATTATATAAAAAAATAAAAAATAAAACAAACAAATTAAAACAAAAGAACCACAATTTATTTTTTTTATAGAAAATACCCTCAAAGTGCTCAAGTAGCCATTTTGACTTGTTGCCTGGCTGTGCACTTGAAACTCTCTCTTACAATATAGTAAAGTAATAACATTTGGATTATTTGATATGGTGTATGATTTTTTATTATTATTATAAAAATAACATATACAAATACGATGAAAAGGCGTGAAAAAAGTTTTGAAAGCCAATTATATATTTAACTATGTTAATGTGTACATTAAAATCCCTTGCGTTGCTAATACGTATACTATGATTTCTTGTGTATTGTTATATATAATATAATACCAAATAAAGTATAAAACTAATGTAAATATTGATTCTATATAACATTAAAAAGTATATTAAATAAAATATAATAATACACAAAGTTAATGCATGCATTGTATTTTCTAATGCATTCTACCAAGTCATCTCTTAACAAGTTCAAGATGTTGTTCCCAAAAGGATGCTTGACCTCTAACTATATATGGGATGCATGGATTTATTTCTACTAATTAAGGGTGAAACAATTATTATAAGTATGTTTCAATCTCAAATAAGTTATTATGGATGATCAGATGAATTAACACTGGCTATGTTTCTCTATGTAAGTTCATTTCATATCAAATTTATATAAAATATAAATTATTGTGAATTTTTAACAGAGTTAACGATCAAAATCACATATAAAGTATCACATTTTTGTGAGTCTTTTGGCTAAATTATCAAGTGTTCATTTTTCCTACGTGATCTATCACCAATTATTTGTCAAAGCACATCTCAACTATTAATTGTTTTCTTTTCTTTTTTTAATCTAAATATGCTATAACTATGTAAGAAAAGAAAACAATTGTCAGGTAAAATGTCTTTTGATAAATAGTTGATCATAGTTCAAATTATAAAAAAAAAGTGAACATTATCGTATAGGAAACTTGCAAATACATAATAATTTAAATAGAAAAATAATAATTCACATATGTTTAAGAGCGTTACTAACTCTCCAAAAAGTTCTTATCAAGAATATTTACCAAGTGACACGACAGTGAGAAAATTTTTAATACGGTTGAGGCCCAACTAACAATAGTTGTATGAGACACCATTCAACTTTTGACATTTGGATTTGTGGTTCTCATTTTAACACCACACACTCTCTCACCTTATTTTTTCGAATTCCTCCCTTTTCCTCATAATAAGTATTTTACCTCTTTTTTTTTTAATAGTCTTAAATTTTTATTTTCCAAAAGTCAAATAAAAATATGTAAATTAATATCAATTCAAGTTTAAGCCTTTTATTCCCGTGATTGCTAATACGATTAAAAAATTGAACTCCATTATAATTATAGTCTTCTTTTCTTGATTTATATATTTTTTTGGTTGATTTTTTTTTAGATTTTTAACTTAAATTTCAATAATAAGTGCAACACAAAGTACAAAATATTTCTAAAAAAAATTGAAGAACGAGTGATTTTAGAATACTTATAGGTATGCTCTCACTTACTCATTGGTGAGTTTTTTTTCGGTATAATTTTTTTAAAAAAAATTAGTTTTGATTGATGATAGTTGAATTAACTAATAATGAATAATTAAAGGACTAAAAACAAGTGATTTTGAACATAAAATCAAATTTTAAAATCATCATAATAAAATTACAAATCAAACTAGAAAGTGAAAAAATAGAAAAAATAGAATTAAATTTATATAAAGGTAACTAGATTACAAATAAAAAGAGTAAAAAATTAATTTTACACAACACACACTATATTTAAAGAGGGAGATATTTTTATAATCACTTTGGTGGTTTTTCGATTTATTTTTACTTTGAAACCAAAATTGATCATGTCAATTTTTTTAAAAATAAAAAGAAAACAAATTGAAGGAAAAGAAATATTCAATTTAACTTAAATTTTTATTTAGTTCGATTTTTGATATTCAGTGAATACTTCTTAATACAAATATAAAGTGTGTGAATTTCTCATTCAAAATTTATCTTTTAAATGTATCCTAGGAATTTGATTCAATTTTTTGATATGTAAAATAAAACTTTTTTTTCTAAGGCTACGAGGAATAATTATATTTTAGTTGAATTGGTTGAGAGGTGGCAATTTTTTAAATTGGTTTAGCTGAGTGACAGAAATGATTAATGGGAAAGAAAGAGCTAATCAAGTTACTAATTAATAAAGAGCACAAAGAATTGAAAAAAAAAATGTGAAAAAGAGAAGAATATTGAACAAGGAGCTAAAATATTTTGAAGGGAAAAGAGGGGAATTTGGGGAAAAATAAGGTGAGAGAGTGTGTGGTGTTAAAATGGAACCACAAATCCAAATGTCAAAAATTGAATGGAGTCTCACACAACTATTGTTGATTGGGCCTTAACCATATTAAATTTTTCATGACAATGCCACTAAAACCTGTCACTTAAATCAACAGATACATGCTATTATTGGTGAAAATAATACACAGAAATAAGTAACGTAACTAAACAATTAAAATACATATTATAATCATTTAATTACAGTTAAAGAAAATGAAGTTTATATGCAAGTTGCAAGGATTAAGTTTTATATTAGTTTATAAACTTCATGATGAGATAAAAAAATTCTTCATAACGAGGAATTAAGACAAAGTAAGAACATGCTAGAATTAATGGATTAATACTAGTTGATAAGTATCAATCTTGAATGAATAATTAAGTGTTTAAAAAAAATTGATAAACACTTTTTTGGCTAAAACAATTGAAATGTCCTTCAAACTATTTACAAAAAACATATATAAATTTTAAAAGATTATTTTTTTTACGTAAAAAATGAATAACATTAATTAAACAAAGGGATAATTAAAAGTAATATCTTAGCTGAAACGGTAAAAAATAACCTGATCCATGTAGATTAAACAAAAATAACAAAAATCCATTTGTTTGTACCAAGTTCTTTTGATGCTTCACATTTTGTGATTGTGTTAATTCAAAAGACAATTATGTCTTTTTCATTTGAAGCTGGGTGTTTGATTTGAGACCAGTGCAAATACTTAAGTTACGTTTCAATTTATTTTAAATCTAAGTTCACTCAATTTTTCATCTTGTAATTAACAATGAGATTCTTAGAAATTCAGCCTCAATAATTTCTAACAAATAAATTCAGATGGATTGTGATATTTATATATAGTTTGGATCTAAGATTCACGTGGATCAATAATCAATACTGCCTATATATTTAATTAAGATCTTACTTATGATATCTTATAATTTCGTTAAAATGATTGATATGTTTAGTTGTAAAGTTATAATTGTAGTCTACTAGATAGAAGGAAGACATTTTTAATCCAACGCGTTACTCATCCGTCCATCATGAAAAATATGTTTTAATGAATATTAAGGGCAATTGGAATCTATAGGTGCAAAAAGAACAAATTTAAACCATTTCCAATATGGTAGAGACATTTTTTTACTTTTTTACATATAAACTATGAAATCATAAGTTATGGATAGTTAAAATTTGTAATTTTCATGCGATTTTACTTATAAACAATTGGCTTATTATTAAATACTTTTATGTTTAACAAGCAGATTAAAAAGAATATAAAAATATTTATAGGCTAAATTAATTAATTTATAAATTTATTCAAACACCATGTAAATCTCATGTCCTTTTTTGTTTTTGATTGAGTATACAAATTAGGTGATAAAATTAAAGTAGTAAATCTACTCAAAATGGTAGCATTCATACTGAAAATGCACCATACTCGCTCATGCCATATGGTGCTTAAATGTTTGTTTTATTACTATCAATATGAAAGGATGAATGAGATCTATTATTTTTAATTAAAAATCTTGAATTCAATTATAAGGAAAGTAAATGTAACATATTTTGTATAGCATGAACTCAAATAGATTGGATAAATAAATTTCGAATATTAAATAATTAACTAGAAGAAGAAACTCAAATCAATGGCATTTATTTTGTATATTTGAAGAAAATTAAATAAAAACTTACTTACATAATTGATTAATATATTATATTTGTTGTAGCTCGTATACTCACATTGATATCAATGTTTACTTCACTGCTTCCAAAATTTCCATCGTTATCAAAATAAAATTATTTTATATAGAATTCATTTGCTAATATCTAGTCTAGTTTAAAAATAGTAAGATGTCCAGAGAATTATTTTTACCATTAAGTTACATACTCTATGCTTAAGAAACTTTAATTTATGATTTATCTATTGAAAAAAATAGAAAAATATTTCTATTTTTGACTTCTCATATCAAGTTTAGAATTATAAATAAATCCTCTTTGACTAAAAAAAGACGTTTTATTTTTGTTTCTAACCTTTTTTTATCATCATATAAAAATACTCAATTTTTGTTGAAGCTTGTTAAGGAAAATACTAAAATAGTTTAGTCGAATGGAGATAATCAATAATGGGAGTTATACTGCAAATATGTAGAGTAATTAACCTATGACCTATCTACTCATGAAAAAGTATATATATATTAAAAAGAATAATAGGTTGTAGAAAGATTGGATCCTTATATATTAAACATTGTTAATGTTACTTAGAAAGTGTAGAAGATGAACTAAAACTCCATTGAAATTTGTTTAAGCTTGAGAATATAAGTTCCTGAGATTAGGTTTAATTTTGTGTGGATATTATTGCAACTGACTGGATACATATCTTAAAAAGATTTTGAATCTTAATTTTGGGATAATTTAATGGAGATTTGATGTGGTTTCAATTAAACTGAAGCCAAATTTGAAATAGAAGATAATCATGGTTGAAGATAAGATGTGTATCACATGCAATTTTTTGTGTAGTATTTGAATCATAAATACTAAGTTTGGAGACTTATGAATTTGTGCATAGCGAAAATGAATCAGCCATAATCGCGATTTCACGTGTCACTGATCGTCGAAAATTCTTACGAAGCTGATGAATTTTCTTTGTCCACAACCTAGATATTTTACATTTTTGTTTTAAAATTACCCCTAGCCCTTCATCTTAACGTGAAAAAATCACATATTTCTCTACATTCATATATAATGATGTATTTATATATCATAGATATAGTTTAAGAGAGGAGAAATTAATGAACTAATGGGCTAATTAACACCCCCCGTACGTGGAGCCAATTCAATAGTTATTTATTTCCAACACCTTATGTATCCCATGTATATATTCATCATACATACGTATATGTGTATATGTAAAATACATGCATCACATAATTTTTTTTAACCTGAATAAATTACAACTTTTGACTTCAGATCAGTCCAATTCATCCCTAGTCTTCCTCAACTATACCTCCTTTTCTCCATTATTTGTTTTTGAATATTGTGTATCATACTATCATTTATAACTTTTTGTTGGTTAAAAAGGGCTCGCAAGAAATGGTACACTCTTGCAAACACGAGCTAGTTCATTGGGCTCGTTGGTGCTACTTAGACATACACATAAACGGCCCAACTGATCTTGTTGTAATAACATGGGAAACTTTATTTTCGAGAAATATTAGGTACTATAGCTATAATTAAGAAAATTGTAATTCACGGCTATAGTTTTCCCAATTCTTGTTATTCGCATGATTTGTATAAATTTAAAATTTGTATCTCGGTTCCTGATTGTATAAATCCAGAATTTTGTATATGCTTACCCTAGCTATTTGTATACGATTTATGAAAAAATCATAGTAATAAATTACCCTGTTTGTATATTAACAAACGAATTATACAAATGGATTTCTGAAAAATTTCTAAATGTATAAATACAGAATTTGTATATACTTCAACCTCCATATCAAACGGAACTATAACTATGGAACGCAATTATCGAAATTATAGCTATAGAGTCTTACTATGTCTATTATGTTTGCTATTTTTAAAAATTTTCCCTTTATTTTTACAAATATATGCTATAATAAGAAAATATTGTTATATATAGCAATGACATCATCTTCTTTTTTTCACTTAACACCTACAATACAATTTTACTACGTATTATAGAGAACAGATTTATAAAACACATATAATACAATTTTTATTGATGAATAATATTTTTATCACACACTTTAATACACGTATAATGTCAATTTCTTACTAAACAAGCATAATATATTTCAAAACACTTAAAATATATTTAGACTACATGCATAATTTACTTTAACACATAATGCAAATTTATCATAGTATTGCTATAACTAAAAAGTATCGCTAATATCAATAATTATTCATAAATAAATACTCAACCAATTTTTCAAAAAATTTATATTACATTAAAAATTGTCTATGTTTCTAAATTTGTATATAAAAAAAAAGCCATCTTTCTCATCCACTAATATTATTTTTGTACGCTAAACACTGCAAATATAAAAACTCTTCATTGAGAGTCATTGTCATTTTTATACTTTGCTTAAAGAAAGATACGAAATTAATTCCAATATCGTAAACAAAAAAACAAAATCAATAAAAGAAAAAAAAAAACACTCAAGCGCGCCGTCGCCGTTAGTTTGGAAAACAAGTACCGTTAAGACAAAGAACCGGTTCAAATACTTGCCGTGGACTTTAATAGAGTCCATGACCCATTGACCCGTCTTTTTTTGTTTTCTCCCTCTATATTTTTTTCCGTTAAAAAGACAAGTTGATTGATAATATCTAATTAGAAAAAAAATAATTCAAAATCAGCCCTACAGAAGAAGTCTCCGGGAACCTTCCTTCACTCTATCATCGTCTTCGTCTTCTCTCTGAAAAATCTTAGTTGTTTCTTGCTGTACTGTACAGTTTGTCTCCGCAAAATTTGATTCGGTATGTATCTACGTTTCACTTCAATATTGTTGAAATTACTACTTGTTTGATTCGTATGGTTGAAATTTGTGAAATTTAATTTAAATTACACTGTATTGTCTTGTTCAAGTGGTTAGTATTTGTGCAAATATTAATTATACTACTAATTTCTTGTTGGTTGAGTTTAATTTGACAGTTGTTTTAGTGACGTGTTTTGGGGAAAACCTTGTTTTCGTTGATTGTGGACTACAATTTGTTTGAAGTAATGTTTCAAGTACAATAACTTTGAGAAATGAAGAAATTGATTTATGTTTGGATATTATATATGATAAAGGTAACATTTTGCTTTATGTTTTGATGTATTAGATGATTGATTATATCTGATAAAGGTATTAATGTTGTGAATATTTTCTTCGATGTAGATGTCTTCAATTAGATTAGTTGACCTTGTGGGAAGTTAGAGTTTTCGATGTCGTTGAACTTGAATGCAATTTTTAGGCTCCTATTTTACTTTCTCTATGGCTGTGTTGAGTGTAAACATTTTCTATTGAATATTTGGCTTCCTCCGTGCTGATGAAAAGTTTATGTTATAACTGACTAAGCAAGTTCAGTTCTTGATTCTAAATTTTGTGATTTTTGTGCGAAGAGTTTTGCATGTGACAGCATCTCAAAGTATTCCGATCATGCATCTTCAAAGGAAATATATCATGAGGTTTCTGGTTTTACTGTTATAATATGGGAGGAGATAATTTTTTTTAGGGAATGCTATGTAGGTCCTGGATGTGTTACTCGAAGTGGTTTTTATGAAGAAACCTGTCGTTCCTTGAAGGATTTTGGAAGCTTACTGCCTCTTGGAACAAAGACCCTTGTGTTTCGGCCCCTCCACGGATCCGCGCATAGCAGGAGTTTTAGTGCACTAGGCTGCCGTTTTACTGCCTGTTGGAACAGTTTGATGCACTGACTTAAGTTATGAATCACCGGCAAGAGAAATTTGTGAGGTCAGTTTCTGTGAACCTGGGAAACCCCTTTTATTTGTTCACTTGTTTATCTTATATCCTATCCACTTGATGTTTTTGTTTAGGAAGCATATTGAACTAGTTTCACTTGTCTTAATGTAAGCATTTGACACAGAAGAGAAAATTGAATGAGTGAACAGATTAGAGGGAATGGAGAATAAACTAATTATGGAATTTGTAGGAAAGAGAAAAGCTGTGTATCCGTCCCATATTCTGGTTTTATGTAGGATTACTTTATTTTGGTAAATTCGATCTTGTAACATAGACTTTAACCTACTTGATGCAAATTAACTATTCCATTGTAATTTAATGTAGCAAAGTTATATTAAACGTGGATCAATTTGCTGAGATGTCTGACTCTAAGCTTGTTTCTACACTTCAATTGATTTCTATGCAGGTTTCAGGATTGGAACTCAGAGAAAAGCTCAGAGGGGAATTTTACATATAAAGATGGAGTACGCGGGGGCAAATTTGGAGTGTTCTCCAATGAATTACGCAAAGCCCTGGAAAGTGGTTCTGGAAGGATTAAAAGCATAATACATGCCTTAAGTTCTTGTTTAAATTGCCTTCTGGCCAAAAGTTTGGGATCAGAAAACAAGATGCTTGATCCTCAAGGACCTTTTCTTCAGAAGTGGAACAAAATATTTGTATTATCCTGTGTAATTGCCATCTCCTTGGATCCTTTGTTCTTTTACATTCCAGTGATTGATAATAACAACAAATGCCTGCATTTGGATAGAAAAATGGAGGTTACAGCTAGTGTTTTGCGTTCCATCACTGATATCTTTTACCTTTTCCATATTGTGCTTCAATTTCGTACTGGTTTCATCGCCCCTTCATCACGTGTATTTGGAAGAGGCGTTTTGGTTGAAGATGCGTGGGAAATAGCAAAGAGATACTTGTCCTCTTACTTCTTAATAGATATTCTTGCAGTTCTTCCTCTACCACAGGTTAGAGTGACTTCTCTTCAATTGTTATTTCAGTTTTGATTTAAAGAATATTCTTATTTTACTAAATTGACACGTGGTTGGTCAATTGTGTCGAAGATTTATGCTGCTTTAAACAAACCATGATTCCATCTGTCGTGGAGAAGGTAGATTTCTATGATATGGTGCATTTTTTGGCGTTGGATGATTTTGTGAACTTTTGTGTTGTCATGCACTTATGATGTTAAGGGTGTTGTATGTTTTAAAGCTAGACTTGAGTTGTGAAAGAGATTGTACTGCGACAGGGACTAGTTTGATAACTAAAACCATGCAGCTCATACTACGCAAATACAAATCCTATATTTATTGTTTAAACTCATGTTTCTTTCCTGTTTTTTTTCAGGTCGCAATTTTAGTTGTCATTCCGAAATTGCAGGGTGCTAAGTCTTTGAATACAAAGACTTTGCTGAAATTTGTCGTCTTCTTCCAATATATTCCGAGGCTCCTTCGAGTATACCCTTTATATAAGGAAGTCACTAGAACTTCTGGCATACTCACTGAAACAGCATGGGCTGGAGCTGCGTTTAATCTCCTTCTTTATATGCTTGCCAGTCATGTAAGTTTGTGATAAGCTTGATTTAAGTTCTGAAACACTCAGAGACTATGCACTCTGCTAGTTTAAATGTGTTTGAAAATTACTTTTGGGATGACTGTATTTAAGGGTGTTATTTTTCATAATTGATTTTATTTTTGGTACTAAATTGAAAATTACTTTTGGGATGACTGTATCATAAGTTTTCTCTGTCATGCAAACATATCATCTACAGATATTCAGTAATATTTTTTAGCAAGTAGTTTAGTCATTATCTTATACTTGGCACACTATTATTGCTGAAACATTATGCATATAATGAGTCATAATCGGCTTTCTTAGGTACTTGGAGCCTTTTGGTACCTGTTTTCTATTGAACGTGAATCTACTTGTTGGCAACGAGCATGTGGAAATACATCTGCTTGTCATCATTCTTCATTGTACTGTGATGATGATCATACAAATTTCATAAAATTGCTGAATGATTCATGTCCTATAGAGACACCAAATACAACGCTTTTTGATTTTGGAATATTCCATGAAGCACTAAAGTCTGGTGTTGTGGAATCAATGGATTTTCCACAGAAGTTCTTTTATTGTTTCTGGTGGGGTTTGCAGAACTTGAGGTATGCTATCTCTGTGTACTTGAGTTTTGCATATTTACCTGCATGTTTGCTATTGATACTCTTACTCATTTGCTATGTCTAACCATATTTGTATGAATTATGCTGCTGCTCACAAGCCATATATTGGAAACAGAGGTAGGAAGAGTAGGAAACTCCTTTTGGGGCTAGCTTGTGGGTTATTTGTTGTATCTGTGGGTTCAGTGCACTGTACTTAATTTGATGCTAGAACATTTGGCTAGTCTCTTTTTAAAAGATTTCATATTGGTCTCTAATATTGACATGCCTCGGTGAGGGGAGGGTAGGAGATGAATACTTGGACAAACAAGCCCATTTCGCTGATACCGCTAGTGCAAGACATGCAAAAGCATGGTTTTATGTGCAAAAATATCTCTACATGTCCATAAAGAATGGCCTGGAAAAGTTCTTTTTCAGGATAAGTTGTTTTATAACATCTTTGATATCCAAATTTGAGGGAAAACCTTAGTAAAAATATATGTATTTTGAGTGCAATGAGGTTAAAAGGATCTTTAAAGACTAGGTGTGTTCGTTATCATGGAAAATGTTTTCCATGAAAACTGTTCTCTAGGAAAATAAGTGGGTTTCTTACTTATTTTCTTGTGTTCGGTAGGCAAGAAAAAAATATTATCCTAAAAACATTTGTATGTAATTTGGACAAATACTATGGGAGATAGGGGTGGGGAGGTAGGGGTGTGGGACGGTGAGATGAGGGGCAAAAGGGGGTTGGGGGTGAAGATGAGGTGTGTTAGAGGGTTAGAGGACGCAATTAATGTGGAATGTCATTACTGCAACTTTTTTTCCCTACTCCCATTAGAGAAGTCATTTACCTCATTATTAAGGAACAACAATCTTGTCTTTCTTAGTTTCATATTAGCCTTTCTTTTGTTCAGTCATTGTTTATATGTCAAACTTCCTAAGCACTTCTAATAGGTTTAGCTTTTTATCCCTGGTTGACCTTTACGTTTCATAACTAGAATATCTTTGTGGAGCTCCAATTGTGTGCTGTTCATTTTCAGTTGGATCTTTTGTTTGCTTTCATTCTAACTGATACTTTGCTTCTTTGTGTTGCAGTTCCCTCGGTCAAAACCTCGAAACAAGTACCTATGTCTGGGAAATTTGCTTTGCAGTTTTCATTTCCATCGCTGGCTTGGTGCTATTTTCATTTCTCATTGGAAACATGCAGGTAGCCTCATCACATTTTCAGTTCTATGTTAAAGTTCAGGCAATCACCAATTGTCATATACACTTGAGTACACACCAAAAATGATTGTTTTTCAGATTTGCCTTACAACTGCGAAATGATTTTTATAGAATTCTCATTATATCCATTATATATGTACTGATTATTCTTGATGTGCATAATGTGGTTAAAACAACTAAGATAGATGAGAGGTAGGTGGTAAGTTTTTTCAGCCCGGGAATAGGCTAACTGATAGGATATTGTTTTGACTCGGTGGTCATAATTAATTTTCAGTATCCACTATGTTCTGATTAACTGAAGTACTTGTGGTGTGACAGACGTATCTGCAGTCCACAACACTCAGGCTAGAAGAGATGAGGGTGAAAAGACGAGATGCAGAGCAGTGGATGTCTCACCGCTTACTCCCTGAGCACCTCCGGGAGAGGATCAGGCGCTATGAGCAATACAAGTGGCAGGAAACTAGGGGTGTTGATGAAGAGAATCTGATCCTCAACCTGCCTAAAGATCTCAGAAGAGATATAAAGCGCCATCTTTGTTTGGCTTTGCTCATGAGGGTACGTTGTGTTATTCCTGCTTTGCAACTCGATAAAATTTTCTTTCTTGTTCTTCTATGTATGTCATCGTCACCTAATGACTTCTGCAGTAGTAAGGTTTTCTGTGAGTTGCTAGGTTATAAGTATTTTTTTTCAATTTATGTTTCAATTTACTTGTTAATTTCTTAAGTAGTATGTGATTTTGGTTACAATTTGAAGGTTCCAATGTTTGAAAAAATGGATGAGCAACTCCTGGATGCACTATGTGACCGTCTCAGGCCCGTCCTTTACACAGAGAACAGCTTCATTGTGCGTGAAGGTGATCCGGTTGATGAGATGCTTTTTATAATGCGGGGCAAACTATTGACTGTAACCACTAATGGAGGGAGGACGGGGTTCTTTAACTCTGATTATCTAAAAGCTGGTGATTTTTGTGGAGAAGAGCTTCTTACTTGGGCTCTGGATCCTCATCCATCAAATAACCTCCCAATCTCAACCCGAACTGTCCAAGCGCTCTCAGAAGTCGAAGCATTTGCTCTTGTGGCCGATGATTTGAAATTTGTAGCCTCTCAGTTCCGGAGACTTCATAGCAAGCAACTCCGCCATACTTTTAGGTTTTACTCGCAGCAATGGAGAACCTGGGCGGCTTGCTTCATACAAGCAGCATGGCGCCGTCATTGTAGGAAGAAGCTAGAAGAATCTCTTTGCGAAGAAGAAAACAGATTACAAGATGCATTAGCAAAGGGAGGTGGTAGCTCGCCAAGTTTGGGTGCTACTATCTATGCATCACGATTTGCTGCTAATGCACTTCGTGCTTTGCGGCGCAATACTGCAAAGAAAGCAAGGATGGCAGATAGGATATCACCCATTTTGCTTCAGAAACCAGCTGAACCAGATTTTACTGCTGAAGATAAGTAAGTGTATTTAGTATGTTGTAATGCTTGCCTTCTTGTACATGATTGATTACATGTTTTTCCTGTATATTAGTTTGTTTGTAGCAATATCTTATATTTCCATCCTCAAGGCATATTAGCAAGAAAACATCATTTTGTACAAAGGAAATGATAGGCTTCTTCGATTTGTAGTAATCTTATATTTCAATCTCCTATCCTATATATACTACTACTCTCTTAGTTTCAATTTGTTTGTTTAATTTTTCTTTTTAGTCCATTTCAAATATATTTTAAATCTTTCTAGTTCAAGTAATTTTATCAACGTCAACTTCGCATACATGTACAAGTAATTACGGGGTGTTAGTGGTGGCTATGGTGAATTTTGTGGTGGTGGTTTGAAGGTGGAAATAGATGTGTGTATTATATATATATCTCACTGAATGTCTGGTGCATGTTCGGTGTAATTCTTTTTGTGTATGTCGTTGTGTATGTTTACTATATCCTATGAATCAGCGTATACATAAGATGATACAACGTTTACTAGATGTCCTATGTATCACTGTACATATAAGATGATACACAACAAATATATAATTGTGTATATCATATGTATGTTAAGTATATACATTAGGAGTGTAAAATGGGTGGGTTGGGTTGAAATTAGAGATATTAAAATGTGTTGAAATAGAAATTGGGAAAATTACTTATGTCACATTTACTTGCCTTAATATCCATTTATCCCTACCTTTTTTAAAAATTTCAAAAATCCCTTAATTCCCCCAATTCATAAAATCTTCCGGATACATAAATATTTCACTCCTATTTTTAGCCTACACCCACGTTTCTCACTCCCCATTTCACTCCTCCATTTTATCCCTAAATTCTCTCCACTTTTTTAGCAGTTACAAATTTCAAATTTATTTTGATTTTCAGAAGGTGTCTCTCAAGTTTATCAATTAATCTATTTTTGAATTTCAAATCTTCTATTAGTGATTTCAAATTATTCAAGAGGTAGATTTCTTTCCATCACTTCAATTTTTTATTTCTTTTATTATTATTTTTAAATCTTTTCATCTTAAAAAATAAAAATAAAATTACCTCCGCCCCTTGCCCTCATTGAAATCTTATTGAACCTTTGCAATTTTAGTTAATCATATTGTCGTTGAAATTTTTTGTTGAAAAATATTTATTTTCTTTTAGTGTTTCTACTATTGAAAAATGTCCAAAAGAAAAGAAGAAAAAAGTTGGATCTGCCATTGCACGATCATCACTATCAAAGATACATATTTTTAATGTATCTCGTTTATTTTTAGTCTTAAATTAGTCTTTGTTAGTGTTATCATTGATCTGATACATCACTTGCTACAATAACCTTTGTTTTATGCAATGTATAATATTCATACTTAAGGTATTGATACATAACTCTAATGTTGTTGAATCTTTGATTAGTGTTTATCATGTTCAATATAAATGTACTTGATACATAAACTTTGTGTTATTTATCACACACAAAAAAAAAAGAAGCTATTTTGGAACAATTACATGTATAATGTATTTTTATTTTTTTTAAATATAGTATTTCTCAAACAAAATAAGATACATAAATAATAATGTATCATACACTAATTTTTTAGTTATGATAGTAAATTCAAATTTATACTAAATGTATCTATACATAACAATTATCAAACATTAATGTATCGATCTCAAACTTAAAATCTTATGGGCAACACTTTCTTATTTAATGTATCTAGTAGAAATACAACACTTTTCAATTTAAATTGAAAGGATCTTCGTCATCTCAAACAAAATAAGATACCTAAATAATAATGTATCATGCACTAATTTTTTAGTTATGATACGTAAATTCGAATGTATACTAAATGTATCTGATACATAACAATTATCAAATAATAATGTATTGATCTCAAACCTAAAATCTTATGGACAACACTTTCTTATTTAATATATCTGGTAGAAATACAACACTTATCAATTTAAAATTGAAAGGATCTTCATGATGTATCTTCTCAAAATTTTCAACAATTTTGAATCAAAACGGAAAGGATCTTCAATAAACTGGAGAAAAATTTTGAATNCATATTTTTAATGTATCTCGTTTATTTTTAGTCTTAAATTAGTCTTTGTTAGTATTATCATTGATCTGATACATCATTGCTACAATAACCTTTGTTTTATGCAATGTATAATATTTATACTTAAGGTATTGATACATAACTCTAATGTTGTTGAATCTTTGATTAGTGTTTATCATGTTCAATATAAATGTACTTGATACATAAACTTTGTGTTATTTATCACACATAAAAAAAAAAGCTATTTTGGAACAAGTACATGTATAATGTATTTTTATTTTTTTTAAATATAGTATTTCTCAAACAAAATAAGATACATAAATAATAATGTATCATACACTAATTTTTTACATATGATAGTAAATTCAAATTTATACTAAATGTATCTATACATAACAATTACCAAACATTAATGTATCGATCTCAAACTTAAAATCTTATGGGCAACACTTTCTTATTTAATGTATCTAGTAGAAATACAACACTTATCAATTTAAATTGAAAGGATCTTCGTCATCTCAAACAAAATAAGATACCTAAATAATAATGTATCATGCACTAATTTTTTAGTTATGATACGTAAATTTGAATGTATACTAAATGTATCTGATACATAACAATTATCAAATAATAATGTATTGATCTCAAACCTAAAATCTTATGGACAACACTTTCTTATTTAATATATCTGGTAGAAATACAACACTTATCAATTTAAAATTGAAAGGATCTTCATGATGTATCTTCTCAAAATTTTCAACAATTTTGAATCAAAAGGGAAAGGATCTTCAATAAACTGGAGAAGAATTTTGAATATCAAATTTTTTGACAATCTTGAATCAAAATCGAAAGGATATTCAATGAACTTGAAGATTCACAAAAGAAATCGTTTGTCCAACAACAATTCCATCACTTTTGCATCCTTCATAACTCACCTCACTTATCCAAAATTTCGACAAAAGTTTTTTTGAAACAGAGAGAACGATGAACAAGAAGAAGAAATTTAATTTTTGAATTTTTTGGTTTGTTACACTATAGGATTTTGAATTCTTGACAATAATTTGGAATGAAATAGTGTAATTTATGGGATTTTAATTTGATTTTCAGCTTCTTTTTTCCCCCTTAATTAGTGCAACAAATGGATACTATGAGATCTTAATTTGATTTTTCAGCTTTTTTCCCCCTTAATAAGTGCAACAGATTGATACATAATATCAACAATAATGTATCCGGATTCTTAATTATGTATCCGAAATGCCTAAAAAATATGAAATTTCTGTAATTACAAAAATAATAGGGATGGAAGGTAATTTAGGTTTTATACTATGGTATTTATGTAAGTTATACATAGAAGTTTGGTTGAGTCTTGACCCTTTCAAGTTTACTTTGGGTTCAAATGGACTCAAAATTGGGTTGGATCAGGTCATGACCTGCCCAATTTGACCTGCTTAATCTCAATAACTTTAACACATTGTTATTATGACTTTTATAACCACAATTTAAACTTCAACCCAAGATTATTTTTTAAAAAAAAGTTATAAATAGATAGATAAATTCTAAAAGATATAAAATAGACAGTATTCGTATCTTCATAGGAACATACATTACATTAATACAAATAAAGAGTCTTAAAACGGGTTAAAATTGAAGATTAAATTAGGCTTAAATGAGGATTCTCTTAAAATAGATTAAAGCTTCAATTGGTTGAGATTGAACCCAATTCAAATTATCTTGAATCCAACCCGTAAAATTCTGAACGAGTTAAACGAATTACCTATATTTGGGCTCATTTTTTACACCCATTGACACACAATAATATTCAATTATATACGAATGTGCATAGAGAGAAGAAAGTTACGGACGCCCTGAGATAGAACAGGTTATATATGTTTTGTAAAAAAAAAAAAGAAGTAATATTTTGTTTTGAAAATGAAATATTATATTAATTATGGTAATTAGGATTCTACTTTAGCACATCTAGAAAAAAATGTCCCACCGTATATTCTCTATGTTATAATTTCTATGATTTTACACATATACCTTTTTTAAAAAGAAAAACTTGGGGCAAGGGAGATGAGGAAATGAAGAAGAATATTACGAGACGAAAATTAAATCTTCATCAACAAGGTAAAATTAATGTTAAATTGGTCAATCAATTAAGTTATTAAATTTTTTTTTGATTTTTCGTAAATATTTTTATATCTGCTTATATTATTTATTTTTTAACCGGTAAAAGTTGTTGGTTTGATAATAAGATGTGAAGTAGGGGTGTTCAAAACTAAACCATAATTGATAAGCCAATCATAAAATTGACTTATTGGTTTATTGGTATTGGGTTATTGAATAAACGGTTGGTGAACGAATTAGAATTTTATAATTAACAACTTATTGGTGTTGGGGCGAATTATTTAATTTTCATATCGAAAACTATTAACTCGTTAAGAGTTACCATAGTTACACTTTTAACTTAGATATATTGCCCTCATTTAATATTTTGTCATAATACATATATTGTTAGTCCTGAAGCCGTAAAGTCAAAAACTGAAAAACCTATTTACTTTTCTGTTATATTAACCATTATATTACTAATTTACTATTATTCTATAATTTTTGCAATATATAAGAATATTAAAATTTAGCTGCATTTAAAATAGTGAAAAGAAGTCCTTTTCTTAAAGGTGCGTTTATGAAAAAAAAAGTGAAGGTAAATCGATACACCGTCCGATAACCGTCAGATAATTGCTAAGTCGTTATCGAACCAGCCGATATCTTATTGGTTGGCTAGAGGATTAGTAAATTTAAAAATCGACATCTTATAGGCCAAATCATTAAGCGGAAGTATCCGTTCGATAAGTAGCCCTAACATGAAGGTATCATAAAAGTAGAGTACAGTAAGACCTCACTAAATTAATACATATAAATTAATAGTTTCTCTAAGATAATATTTTCTTCCGGTTCCGACTTGTGCCAATGGAAAAAATCACTCATTTCGATGAGATAATAAGATAATATATTTTTAGAGGACCCCTATATAAATATATGGTCCCATTAATATTATAAACTAATCATTCTTTAAAAGTACAAATATATCTAAGACAATTTAGTGAAATATGATTCTATTCTATTGTGCTTGATTTTTGTTAAAATTTAAATCTAGTTGAAGTTCATCTTCAACTTTTCTTATTGCATCGAAAAGTTCTGGTGTTGTCTTTTTCGAACTGCACCATAAAATAATGAAGAGTTCTAGATGCGATAAGTGTTTTCTTACACGTAACTGGTTCCAAAGGTATTGTATTATTTTCAAAAAAATATATTACAATGAATCATACACATATTATACTTTTATGTATAATGAATGTATTTTTATGTGGATTCAATAAATGTGCTACATAAATTAGTAAAAATACAATGAATTTGATGTAATCAAAATTAACCTCTGTTGAATCTCAAAACACTCTTTAAATTAATGAATATTACTTTATCGATTAAACAATACATCTATAAAATAATAATATTTCACAGTTCCGCCTATATTAATTTAGTTAAGTTTTATCCTAAATGTCTACTAATGGAAGCCTTTCTTCATAAAGTATGCCACTAAGGGGTCGTTTGATAGGAAGTACTAGGAGAAATTGTCTATGTATTATGTATGGTATTATTTAATTCTATGTTTGGTAGGAATTTTGGGCCTAAGTATAACTAATTCATGGATTAGTTCTACACCCTACATGGTATTATAGGATGTATTACTAATACCTTCTATTTGGTGATATTCGTAATACATAGGATATAATACCATGAGATTATCTATGTAAAGACTAAAATATCCCTCAAATCATTTTAACCATTTTATTTGTTTTAAACTTGTACTAGTAAATATATTTTTGAATAAATTAGCTTACATATTTTATTATTTAGAGAAAGTTGTTTGTTGCTAAATAAATGCAATACAAATCAACAAAATATTTAAATATGAGTTGCTTAACATTTACTAATTGAAAAGGCAAATGTATTGCGATCTTAATTAAATATATTATTTGTTGATATATATGTGATTTCTAATTATTTGTATTTTGAACTATTTATAAAATTGCATACATATTAAAACTTCAACTTGTCATTTTTATGTGTAAATGTAGATGGTTTATTCGATTTTACTATTGTTTACCGTCTTTTCGATTTTAACAGTAGATGGTCTATCTATTTTAAATTGAAAATTAACGTTTTTTGAGTGATTAATTTATTAAGATTACAATTATTTACCTTCAAATAATTCAAGTGAGAAAAAAGCAAACATAACAATAAAATTGTTCTTCTCCTAGCTAGTTAGAAGGCCATAAAAAATAATATTGTCCGGCAATTATCTACTTTGACCCGATTACATAAAATAGAAAATCTCATAATTATCAATGGTATAATTGAAAAGAAGCCTTTTGTAGAGTTTTAAGTTAAACACAATATGAAGTAGAAGCAATGAACCAAACACTTGATAAAAAATATTTCATGCATTACTAATTCTTGTATTACTAATTTTTATTTTACTAATTCCTGCGTTATAGTCTTTCCCTGCAATGGATGTTGGAGGGAAGAGTCTGTGAGTTCTAAATAAATAATGTAGTTATAATTCGAATAGAAATTAATGAATTCAATTAAACCTACCAACCTTCCTCGGATTCACCTCGTCTAATATTGTGACCTGTCTCCTGTCACATCGTTTCATCAAATAAGCATATCCCTTTCCTAGTTTCATGATTAGGTGGAATCCTTTTCTTTTTTCATGTTCAGTATTTATATAGAAGTTCGATCAAATTTAGATTCATTTTAAAAAGATTCATATTAATGGGTAAAACGCTCTTTAATAAATGTGGCTCCGTAGATCATGACGATTTAAATTTAAGATCTTTAATTAAAAATGAAAAAGTATTAACCACTCCATTACAATTCTTGTTGGTGGAATAGATGAAGGCTTGAAGCATGACATGTTACTATTCCCCTTCCATCAATGTTATTCATCCATTATACGGAAAATAGATATTACTTTAACTATTGTTTAATTTAAAAAATCAAAAGATTATTTATTAATTAGGTTCTAATTTATCTTTATTAATAATTAAAAACATATTTAATGCATTTTTTTTAAGACACTGAATTTATTATATTTAAAAAAATGATATAATAAAATTATCATTTTCTTTAGTGTTTTTTAAAATATGTGCTAAGTTAATACTGGTCATGTGAAAACTGACAAATGGAGTAATTGTTAATTTAGAAAACCTAGATAGAATTAAATTGTGGTTTTCAATTTTATCCTAAATAGATATGAAGATAGATTAATATATTGAAAAAGAGAATAGTGCCAAATTTGAATCAAAGAATAAATATAAATAATTTAGTCAAATTAATTGTTTAGTTAATAATTTTTTATTGAAAATTTGAAATTCAAACATCTAAACTTTGATTGTATATTCTGATATAGAAGTTTTAAGTTTTTTTTTTAAAAAAATAAAATTAATATATTTAAAAACTACAATACATCATAATAATTAAAAATTTAGAATATTTTAAAAGCATAAAAGAATCAAGAAAAAAACATTTGTTTAACTTTCAAAATTTTAACTGTATCATATAAAATTGGGACAAAAAAAATACTTCTTCTGTTCAACAATTGTCATGACCCAGACCGTTGTGATTGACACCCACACTAAGCCTCCGGTGGGAGAACCATTACTACAACCCAAACTAACAACCTAATCAAAAACTAAGGCATTTAAAGATACGAAAGCAGATTTAAATGACAATAAAAATGGAGTCCCCATAAACTCCAAAGGTTTAAACAATTAACTAACCAAACTAATGCGAAAATTCAACCCCTAGAACTTGAAAGTCATTGTACCAAAATTCTACTAACGACAAGTCTAAGAACAAGGGGTACAACCCCGAAACTAACAAACACCTTTAACAAATAGTCTGAGTCTGAAAAAAGTGGACTTAAGCAAGAAAAATCCATGACCGCTTGAAATAACTGACTCACCCTTGAATTTTGTCACACTCAATAGTCGTCTAGCTGAGGTTTATCAATAACCGCATGAAGATGTCTTGTACTCAACAAAGAACAAGCAAGTGCAATATCAGTACACAATCACCGTGTACTGGTATGATCACGCGACTATCCCAAAAGGTGAACCATATATAAGTCATTACAAAAAATAATTAACATGAATGCATACACTGAACATATACAATATTAGTCATCACTCACGAACAACGCACAATTTCACAATTCTTAAGATATACATTTATGTCAAGTTAATGGTCCTCTCATAAAACCCAATTCAATAGTCCTCTCATGAAACCCAAGCCCAAACTATTAGTGTATCGGTTCGTGGTATTCGATCCAAGTTAGTGTGCCGAACGCGACACCCGATCCCATATTTATGTCGGAACGCGGCAATCGATCTCATTTTTATATTAAAACGTGGCAACCAATCCCAGTTAGTGTGTTGAAACGTAACACCCAATCCATTCAACAAGCCACAATCACAATGTACATTCTCATAATCATACCATCAATTCATGATTTCATGGCATAAAATTATTCAATCAACCTTATTTACGAGTAGTGTGATCAATAACGCAACATTCCCATACATACTTGCATCATAATGTAGTAATTGCAAACATATATCACACCAAACATGAAATCACAACCATCACCTACCTCGAATCCAAGCTTGAATCCCCTAAGGCACTTGAATCTTCTTTTTCCGGATTCTTCTCGCTTGTTCGTGGTCTAAAATCATACAATTAACGCAATGATCAACAAACGAGGCCTAATTACCCGGATTATAATCAATAATATTAATTCTAGGTCAAACCCTTGATCCTCATACCCAGATTAGGGTTTTTCCCACCATAATTTCCCGATCAAAACACTCCCCCATCGATAATTACCCATGAATTTACATTCTACAGATCGAAATATGGATTCGGGGACTAAAAACCTTACATTTAGCCTCAAGAATGGTGAAAAACTGTCAAAAAAACACTTGGGGTCGTCTCTTAGCCCTCAAAGACGAAAAGTGCAGAATAAAACTTTTTTGGGTTTATTTCTGACTTAAATCGCGACTGGCCCGCCATATCGATCCTCACCCCGCTGCAGCGGCCCTGCCCTAGCGGGAATAATCCTGCCACAACAGCTTGCACGGAAACCATGAGCTATTTTAAGAATTTCAACTCCCATTTCACAACACACTTTCATCCCATGACACTCAGAAAATACCTGTTCACGCTAAGATCAATTTGGGGAGTTCTACTCGTCCGAATTCGATTCCGTAAAGCCGTAAAGCCGTACATGTTCCTTACGTCTTAGCTATCCACTTATGTGATCAAATTCATAATTAAATCTCTCATTCAATACCAGATTTCCCTAGACCTCACTGGCTCAGATTTCGTCCAAATCTGGACTAGGCTAGGAATTCCCAAGTTACTACTCAAAAGTTTTTTTGCCCCAATTATTTCCACCTTGGATTTTCCTAACGACGGAATCAGGTCGTTATAACAATAGTTGTTCACTATTGACTTGACACACCTCTTAAAAAAATATGGGTAGTATTACTATATTGTCCTTTGACTTTATTAAATTTAATGCTTTGAGAAATGTGTTAGATGATAAATAGTATTTAATACTCCCTCCGTCCCTATTTAGTTGTCCACTTTAGAAATGGCACACATATTAAGGCAATAATGATTAGCATAGTGAAGTTACAATTTTGCCCTTATTAATTATGATTCCAAAATAAATTTATTCAAGATAACTAATCAATGTTGGGGGAAGTTTAAATTTTCAAGAAGTTTAAATGAGGGTATAATAGGAATTTTTTTTTTTGTCCTTTCTTGATTTGTCAAAATGGACAAGTAAATAGGGACATCTAAAAGAGGAAATATGGACAAGTAAATAGGGACGGAGGGAGTAGTAAAGGTAAAATAGACACAAAAACTAAATTATCTCTTGATTTTTTAAATTGGACAAATATTACTAAAGAGCTATTTTTAATATAGTGAACAACTATTATTGGACGGATATGATAGTTACCCACCACCGAAACCAACTAAGACCCATCAATTCAGTTCAACAACCCAATTAGGTAGCATGGGGCTGTCTTTAATTCAGTGACCATATTTCCCCCTCATCATGGACTAATAATTAAGGGAAAATGATCTGATATACTTTTTAATTTTGTCATTTAAAGTTGATATATCCGTTATGAAAATGACTTATATATACCCTTATCGTTATATAAATGTCTAACATATCTCACATATACTCTTCATCTAACGGAAGTGGAAAAATTAGTTTTAAATTTATTTTTTTTACTTTAAATTTTTAAAAAATCATGTAGGGGTATATATATGATCCTTCTAAGAAAGTTTAAGGTATATTTTTTTAATCTTTTTCATACAAAATTATTTTTTGACTTCTTTAATTATCATTATTTGAGTTTCTTATTTTATTTCTTTCATTCTTAAGTGTAAAGAAAAAATTTAAAAATAGTTTTTTTGTGGCTATATTGTAATTTAGTTTTTGTATTTTTTTATTAAAAAAATGGTGCATCTATAATAAATTCTACAAGAAAATTAGTGAAACATAAATAAATTTGACCATTAAAATAATAAATTTAAATTAGTCGTTGAAACAAAAAAGTCAAAAAAAAAATATGTGCGAGGAGGATCAAGTACACCCCATATGAATTATATTTTTTTCAAAAAATAATTAAAATATTTTTTTTCACTTTCGTTAAAAAAAAAAAAATATATGTGAGTCATTTGTATAACGTATGAGTCATTTTTATAAATATGGATGATTACACACTTCATGTGGTATTTATTAGGATGTGTACGTTTCTTACACGTAGGAAAGGAAAATAGTCTCTTTGTTGCTTTTTGAGACATACAGAAGGATTTTTTTTTATATGTATATATTGGTAGTTGTCATTCCATACCTTCACCAAAATATTACTATTTTCTTATAAAAGAAATAAAAAAAAGTCTAAAAGAATAAATTTTTTAAGAAGTTAATCGACATTATAGTAGGTCTAAGGAGAAAAGCCAATTAAATTGCCCCTCCAATAATTTAATAGGCAATCAACCATAAAAATTAAATAAAATTATTCATTTTATTTTTAATTCTCGAGTTATGTTAGATTATTTGTTTTTGTAAATATTTGAAAAAGAAAAATTATAACAAAATGAAAAAAGTTTACAAAAAAATGGAACTCCAAGGGTTTTTCAATTTTCAATACAACTTCAAATTCATATAAAATAGAAAAATAATCGAAAAAGTGAATATTTCTTGATTTTCATGAATAGTAGTTTGGTAGCTAGTTGAGTTATGCGAGTTTCTAAATTGTCAATCAAACGTCATATTAATTTTACACATGAATAACTTAACTTCTATTTATCTATCAAATATCGTATAACTTATACGAAAAGTAATACTCCCTCGTCCAACAATAGTTGTCCACTATACTAAAAATAGTTGTCAAACAATACTTGTCTAGTGTTTATTTTACCCTTGCTATTAAATATTCCTATTTATCATCTAGCACATTTCTCAAAACATTAAATTTAATAAAGTCAAAAGATAAAGTTGTAATATTACCCCTATTATTTATTATTTCTTAAGGAGTGTGTCAAATCAATAATAAATAACTATTATTGAACAGAGAGAGTACATAAATAACTTATCTCTTATACCGCTACTAAACGACCTCAAATAATTAACAAGTTTATGCCGAACCTACCCTCTTCTAGATTCGACCTCAAATAATTAACAAGGTTATGTCAATTTGTCAAGTAAGAACCTACCCTCTTCTAGATTCTTCCTTTTCCCTTTCTTTTTCACATGTGAGTTTCTGTCAAGAACCTACCCCTTTTGTTGATTTTTGTTTCTTCTTTTTCACATGTGAGAAGGACTATTGTGGTAGGTAGACGAGAGAAAATGATTTTAAATATTTCAATGTTTATTTGCTCAAATTTATTTTCAAATATTTTTTATAGTAAAAAATTTAATACAACAAAATGTATTTTCTATTATAATTTAAAATGATTATATATATCGATAACTTCTTAAATTTTGTTACTATATTTTATTTAGACACTTAAGTTACAATTTGCTATAATTGAGCATCTAAGCACATGATAAAGTGTCATGTTAGACACTTTTTCCTCAAGTTTTGAGAATTTTTTTTGTTCATGTTCTTAACTTTCATTACGTAGACAAATTAACTATTCAAGTTGTAAAATTTTAGGTACATTTCAATTGAAATTAATGTATATAATTAAATGATGCGACATATCTTAAATAATTAACTTATTTATGTGGCGTACTTGAAAACAGACCCTGAAGATTTTTAAATATTTGAGTCGAGAGTATCAAACACAAGAAGATTAATTTTTGTTTCTAACCTGAGCAAATAATATTATATAAAAATGAACTATTTTGTATTTTTCAAAATTTTGAAACTAGGAAAGTCTTTCTCTTTTTTCTTTTAAAAAACGTGTGGGTCATCCCACATGACCATAATATTATATAAAAATGAACTATTTTGTATTTTTCAAAATTTTGAAACTAGGAAAGTCTTTCTCTTTTTTCTTTTAAAAAAAGTGTGGGTCATTCCACATGACCCGGATAACCATAAATATGATTAACAAAATAAAGAGATGCATTACGCAGCGTGTAATTATTCCTTAATTATGAATCTGATTCTGTTTTGTCTATAATTTCAACAATATATTCTCATTTTTTATTTATTACGTTCAATATATTAATATTTTTTCATCTAAAAAAGAATTATTTCTTTTCTTTTAGTCTTTACAAAACTTACTTATTTTCTTTTTTTTTGTGATTCTTTAATTTTATATTTTCGTGTGCCATATTTAAAGTTAAAAGATAAAAAAAAACATTTTGATACATTTGACATAACTTTAATTTAAGATCATAAGATTGAAAAGTCTTCTTTATTTTCTTAAATTCCGTATCAAATTAAAATTGTTCAAACTTTGATTTAAAATTCTCGCAAAAATTTAAAGAAGATACATCATAAATATATCGATTTTGCTAAGACATTCAGAAATCTGAAATAAAGTATGAATGATACAGAAGTGATGAAATCATTGTTGGAGAAAATATTTCGTTTGTGAATATGAAATCAACACTTGCAGCTTACTTGGCGATTGAGGAAAAAATAGACTTCAGATACATCATAGACGGTAATTCTGATACATTATTAAACACACTTAATAAAAAACTGTTAAATGAATTTTGATACATTACCATATGTATTGTGTCAACTTTGTATTAGATGTGTTTAATTATATATCTGATACATAAATGTGGGTATTGTATATATCGGGTATTAAAATATAATGAACATTGACGTAGTTATGTATCTCATACAATGACATTTATACCAGATACGTTGCATTCAAACAAAATTGTAATGTATCTAATAATTGAAATATAAACGCACAATTAACAGTTTTGTATCATTGGAGAAACTATAAGGAGGAACTCCAGCAAACATCTCAGCCACCACACACCCAAGCAACCTGTTCGCCGCCGATGACCATCTCCGGCGACATGTACAATTGGGTATCCCTCAATTCATATCGCAAATCATCATCTTTCTTGATTCCAATTCTCCTTGCCAATACCTTTACCATCTTCACCAAGAAGAATATTTAAAGCTTATTATCACAATGAAAATAAAAAAAGATGATGAAGAAATTCTTCTACCTTTTTTTTAGAATTTAAATTGATGAAGTAAGCATGATTTTGGGAAAGTTAAGCAATGTGTATGTAGAGTTTGAGGGATGTATTTGTATCCGATAATAGGAGAGTGAAATATGAAAATAGTGATTTTTGTAATTTTTTTAAATAGTAAAAATTTTCAGAGATTATAATAAAATAATTAAGAAGTATATTTAGATAATTTTTTTCATATTTTAAATCACCTCAACTACTAAATCAACATCTAATCTTATGTGTAACAAGTTCAAAATCTATATATATATTAAAAAATTATTCACATGTTCAAATAAACTCCCTCAGTACCCTCTAAATTCACCTAACAAGGACCTAACTATTAAGTATAGGTTTCTTGTGTTGTTACAAGGTCCCATACCCAAATATATTACACCAACCGTTATCATAAAAATGGAACAAACATTCAAACTTACTTCATGGATCAATTTGGAATTGATGTCTTTTCAGAAATATGAAAAAATCTATGAAAATGGATATATTAATATTTCTTTACCTGATATAAAATGATATACGAGAAACAAATGCTTAGTCAATAAAAGAAAAACACAAATATAAGAAATTAGCTTTCTTTCTTAAGAATCTTTCAAATAAAAAAACTAACATAATCTAATAAAACTAGATGAGTGTCGCCCGTGCTAAGCACGGGCCCAATATTTTAGGCCAAGTAATACTAATATTTTGCACCAGCAATGGTGTTGTCATTCGGTCAGGACTTGACTTTTAGTTCCTTGTTTGTTTGCTATAATAAATGTCTAAAATCATAGAGACAACATAAAAGCATAGACATTCTTTTTAACATAAGACAACAATCTTTAAAATTACACGTTCCCAACTCATCCCATAAAATTTGTTGCAACCATAGCTTCATGAGCATTCTTCATAGGTAAGAACCAGTAACCCCATCACCACCATTTGTATACATCTAAGTGAGAATTAACTTTGAAATTCACACAAAATAAAAGGAGCACAAACAATGTGTTTGTCTACATTTTGCCCCTAGAAAAATGAATACATTTATCACTTGTGTCTATCATCCATCATCCAAACCTGAAACAACAAACCTATTAGCCTGAATAACTTCATCAGTTGTACTTCAAAAGTGTTATTCCAAAAACAAATAAAAGACAAATTATAAAAAAAGAAAACTTTAAATTGCCAAACTACCCCGGGCTACAAGCAGGCATGTTGAAATATGAGAAGTTATTCAAAATTTTATATGATTTTTAAAAATATTTTAAGTTATTAATTATTGTGATTTATAATTTTTTAAGCGATTTTGAAGTAATATATATTATTTCGTTCTCCCAATTTATGCGGCATAGATATAATTTCAAAGATTAATCATTTTTATGTCTTAAATATTTTAAATTGTTAGTTATTGTAATTTGTAGTACCTTTTATGTAATTTATAAATAATTTTTTTTACTTCTCATGTCCCAATTTATGTGGTATTGATATAATTTCGAAACTTAGCCAATTTTGTTCACGTCTTTTAAATTTCGAAGTTATTAATTATTGTGATTTATATACTTTTTACGTCATTGTCAAATAATATATGTCATTTCCTCTAACCCATTTTATGTGTCACACATAGAATTTTGGAAGTCAAACAATTTTTTTATATTAATTTTAAATATTTTAACTTATTAATTATTGTGATTTAAAGTATTATTACTGTAATTTTCAAATATATAACAGGCTAAAAAAGAAATGTAAGACAAAATTAAAAGGATAAAATGCAGAATTAATGGTCAATTAATGTGATGCAAATGAAATTTGAAGAGGCAGCTAAGTGTTGTATATATTATTTTTTAAAAATTAAGTTGTTAATTATTGTGACTTATAGTACTATTGTGCTTTTAACATTATTTTTATAAATAACATATGTTTCTTCTTTCATCTTAATTTATGTGGCACAATAGAATTTAGAGAGTTAATCATTTTTTATATGATTTTTCAATATTTGAATTCAATAATTACAATAATTATAGTACTTTTTATATAAACTTTAAATAATAAATGTTATTTCTTCTATCCTAATTTATGTGACAGTAATAGAATTTTGAGTATCGATAATTTTTTAATACTATTTTTAAATATTAGTAATGAACAAGCAATAGATTTTTCAAGAGTCAATATTTTGTTACACAGGGCCCAATATATGTTAATTTTTGTGTCTTAATTTATGTTATATCATGTAACTTGAGAAGTTATCGAAATTTTTATATGATTTTAAAAATATTTTAAGTTGTTAATTATTGTAATTTATACTTGTTTTACTACTCTCTTTGTTTCAATTTATGTGGCATATATAGGATTTAAAAAATAAACCTTTTTATGTTTTTTAAACATATTAAATTGTTAATTTTTGTAATTTATAGTATCTTCTTAACATAATTTTCAAATAATATATGTTATTTCTCATGTTTCAATTTATGTGACATTGATAGATTTTTTGGAGTCAAGTGATTTTTTTATATGTATTTTTTAAAAATTGTTAATTATTATGATTTATAGTATTTTTTACGTCAATTTCGAATAATATATGTTTGTCATCTAACTCATTTTTTTTGTAGCACCAATAGAGTGTCAAGAGTCAATCGAATTTTCTTTTACATAGCTTTTAAATATTTATATTGTTAATTATTATTTATACAATTTTTTAAATTTATAATCAACAGAAAGAACAATATTAGAGAAATAAATTTAATACAAAGAAAATACTAAGTAGTAAAGAAAAATATTACTATTACCACTTTACTACATATATGTAGTAAAATAATATATATATATATATATATATATATATAAAATAGAATGATACAATTTAACTTTAAAATATTTATTTATTCTTAATAAAATTATTTATAGCTACATAAATATTTATCACTTGTTTTAGATCATAAATTTTAATTTTCTTTCTTTCTTAAACTATGTGTCAAATTAAAATTACTTATATAATATATAAAATAGAGGGGAGGGATAATATTAAGAGTAATATTTTAAGTACAAAAACATTTAAAAGGCCAAAGTACCGTGTTAGAAAATATGAGAGACCAAAATAAGGAAGAACTTATCAAATAAAATTTTAATGGACCCCACTTTATTGGATGACTCTATTTAAAAAGTTACATAAAGAGAGCGTGTATAAACATCTAAGTAAGGACCACACTTTGTAAAAAAAAAGATAAAAAAAGAGTAAAAAAGCACATGGCGCGTAGTAATTAAGTACCTGCTGGGATCCATACGTCATAATAGTAGTACATTTTGAGAAAGGACGAATAAATAAATACATATATATGTGTTAGGTCTTTTGTCCAATAAAACAATAAAATAATCATGATAGCAGCTGGTACAAGTCAATTACAGCGATTATTTTTGTTAATACCTAATTTACCCCTTGATCGGCAAGCAACAATGCCTTGCATAATAACATAATTACTAATTTGCCCTTGATCGTCCTGGTCGTCTTCACTCTTCTATATAATAGAGTAGAAAAATAATATAGTATAATCATTCAGTTGCCAACGATTATAATGTTTTGATTATGGCATGACGTACGGCTTCTGTTTATATTTAAAATAAAATTTGTTTTGATTATATTTTAATTTGATTCGATGGTGTTGAAAGTAAGAGACTGGATGATCTGTCCCATATTTTTATCACACGTGGACATTGAAAAAAGAATCGGAAACCTCATTATATCTAAAAGTTTAAATATTAATATTGGAACAGTATAATAATAACAAAAACAATTCTCTTTACTTATTTTACTACTCCCTTGCTCTGTTTTATTTTACTAATAATATTTTAAATAGTATAATAAATAAATATTTTTTAAAATTTTATTTTATTTAAAATAAATAATTAAGAGTGTGTCGGTTCCTACCAAACGTTCTCTTCCTATCTAGGGACGAAATCTAGAAATTTCAGTTAACTACTCCCTGCTCGGTTTTATTTTACTAAATTAATTTATTAATAATAATTTAAAAATTTATATATTAATATTGGAAAAGTATAATAATAACAAAAATTATTCTCTTTACTTATTTTAGTACGCCATCGCTTTGTTTTATTTTACTAACCATATTTTAAATTTTAATATTAAAATAGTAGAATAAATACTTTTTAAAAAATAAATAATTAAGAGTGTGTTTGACATAAAGAAAAATATTTTATAATTTTCATATGTTTGCTTGATTAAATTGATTGAAAATTTTCTTTTTGAAAAAATAATTTAAAAAAATAAGCTTCCCATTGTAAGTAGAAAAAATAAATGTTAAAGTCCTATTTTAAATTTAGGAAAAATTACTAGAATACACGTCTTATGTTTTCCTTATTTCTAATATTTTCTTCTATTTCTAAAAATCTCTAAAATTCCTTATTTTTCTCCTAATTTTAAATTAATTTTTAATGTATTATGTATTCGGTTATTTTATAATGTATCCGAGTTATATATTATGTATCCAATTTATTTTACTTTTTTTAGGGATTAATGTAATTATAAGATTGTAATTTTATATTAAAACTATGTGATTTCTAAAATTTAGACGTAGTAAAATCAATAATTTAATGTAATATAAAGACCTAATTCGGAAGCGCTAACGCCATTGATTCGTCCAAACCAAAGCTTTTTTTTTCTCTCTCGGATTCCTTCTTCTTTTTGATTTTTTTTGCTAAGTGTTGGTTCTGCGTTAATTCAACGCTGCTTTTATTGTATTTTTGTTAAGTAAGAGTGGAGTTCCCAGTTGGAAAGTGTTTGATTTGGGTTCCATTTGCTTATTAATACTTCGTTTAGTTCTAATCTTTCAGTGGAGTTTCAATTTTTGCCTAAAGTGAGCACTCTTTCTTTTGGTACTAATTGTTGAATTAAGAGATAATTGTATTCTATAATTCCTTGTGTTCTTGTTGAACATGATTGTAGGTTATCGTGAGGTTGTTGGAGGCTGGATTCCAATAAGATAATAATTTACGGAGCTCGAAGAAGGAAGAGGTTTGGACAACCGGAGGACTATGGATGGGAAGGAGAATAATGGTTCAAACAAGGTTGTTATACCTAAATGTTGCTTGAAGGCTAGGGTATATGATCCTGAACTTGAAGCCAATTGTCACTCCACTGTTGTTTCAGGATGGTTCTCTCAACCTCCCTCATCATTTGGTAATTAAACGAAATTAATAATTGCCAGTTGTGTAGGGTTTAGATGTTATTGTTGACCTGTTTGTTGTCGTTTCTTCAATTGTAGATGGAAAAGAGAAGGTACTGTACTTCAACAATCCAATGTGGCCAGGTTAGAATTTGCTTGTTCCTTTATTATATTTTACTATTAACTGAGGCTCTATCCGAAACAACCCCTCTCTCTCTCTCTCTAGGAAGGATTTACCCAGGGCTGATACTTGTAATTTGCTCCAAACAGTAGTCAAAAGTTGATTAATTTTTAACTTACATTTTCTGTTAGCTGTGTTAAACTAAATATTTTCAGAAAAGTTGATGAAAACACGAAATCATTATCTTTTTGTTATTGTCTTAATCTCAACAATTTAGAAGATCTTAGTGATTTTGTAGACTCAATCATATGTCAAAAATAGGTTTTTTTTTTTTGGAGATGATTGGGACAGTTGGAGTTTTTTTTCTTCTTAGTTGTGTAAAACAGAAGAGCTTATGTCAGCTGCAACTACATTAGTTAGTTATACTAGATTTAGGAGATGATACTTGTGTCCTATTGCAAAGGGAATTGTCAAATTTTAGGGTGAGTGGCTCAGATTTTGCGCTTGTTTCCTTGAGCCCTGTATTTCCAGTATGTGTGTTAAAGTAGCACAAAATGATGCTTCTGGTAGAAGTAGGAGAAAAAATGAGCTTTATGCTGTAACAAATTCCTATAATTTGGTTTGCTAGTTTAAACCCAAGTTAATGCATAAAGTTTGACTTCTATTATTAAGTGTATGACTCCTATTCGATCTTGAAGTACTCAAGGATGCCCTTTCTCTTATACCCTTTCTCTTGAATGTTTACTAAGAATGGTTTTTTCTTCATTGCGTCTTTTTACAGGAGAAGCACATTCCCTGAAAGTAGAAAAGGTTTTATTCAAGGGAAAGTCAAAATTCCAGGAGGTTTTAGTTTTTGAGGTTCAGCATCTTGTTCTATCGTAGTTTTGTGCTTTAAATTCTAGCTATTAAATTTCTCTCAAGCTCTTTTATCATCTGCCTTAAATGTGTATTCATACTTGCAGTCTGCATCCTATGGAAAAGTTCTAGTGCTAGATGGCATTGTTCAGTTGACTGAGAAAGATGAATGTGCCTATCAGGAGATGATAGCCCATCTTCCTCTTTGTTCAATCAAATCTCCTAAGAAGGTAACCATGTAAAAATTTGGCTTTAAAGATTTTGCTCCCTTTGTTTCACTCCCAATGATCAACAAAGGTTTTCGGATTTGCTTTCTTGTTTTGGAATCAGAATATACTGGAAGAGAGTGAATCTTATGTGCTTGAGAACTGGATTGATATGTGTTTGTGTGTTTGCATTGCGTGTGTGTGCGCGTGACAAGCTGAGACCTGGGTTTTTATATGTAAGTCAATCAAGAAAAGATAAAACTATGTGATGGAACCAACCAAACACTCACCCTTTAAGATTTCATCATCATGGATGGTCCACCTCTCCCCAACCTTTTGAGGCTTGCATGTGTGGACTGATAAATCATTTCTTTGTTAGAGCTTGTTTGTCAAGTGGCAAAAATTGCTTATTTTTAGAAGCATTTTTATTAAAATAGCTTTCAGAAGTGTATTTTAAAAAAAAAACAATTTGTGTCCATCTAATTCATTTGAAAAGTGATTTTGATAAGCAAATTGTGTTTGGTTAATCTATTTTAAAAAGTATTTTTGAGAGTCAAATTACGAAAAAAGACAGACATCAATGCACTTTTAATATTAACTTTATTTTATTGAGAGAAATTATTTTAAATATCTATTATAAATTTTTTAATTAATTTTTAATTATTTTACTAAAAAGTACACATTGCAAATTTTCTTCAATATTATATGTTGCTAAATCGAAGAAAATATTAATTATTGATATAATATTAACCTAATGATTTAAATATAATTAAAAATATTAAACCAAATAAATTAAATAATTATTCCACAAATTAAATTATAATATAATAATATATAAAATGTATAATAAAATAAAGAATTTATTGTGTAAAATTTAAGAATAAATTTTTTAAATGGAACTTAACCAAATTTATGAGATATGCTAATTAAATAACAAGGGATATATTGGTAAAAATATGTATAAATGGTAGGGGTATTCTTGTTTTGAAAAATGATTTTCTTCTTTTGCCTTTTTTAAGAAGCAAATTTTTTTGCTTCTTCCCAACCACATAAAAACTGCTTTTACTTATATCTAAAAGCAGTTTTACTGGTTGACCAAACATTTTAACTTTTAAAAATTGTCTTTTTCTCAAAAAAGTGTTTTTAGCCTCCCAACCACTAGGCCAAACATGCTCTTAGTAACGGTTGATGTTTGAGTCGGCTTGTGCACACTTGGACTACTCTATCAGCTACCTCTTCTTCCTGCCTACATAGGTATCAGGGTAATTTTGTTTGGTAGAATCTCTTTAGTGTTTAGTCTCTGTTGGGATTTTTACCTCGGTCGGTACCCACGTTACGAACCAATAGGCCACACCCTTGGTTGTTGTGTGGACTGATACATCATTCTCTTGGTAATTTGATGATTAACACGGTTGTAGCTTTCTAAGTCCTGTTGCTCTAAAGGCTCATATAGATTTTCTGGTAGAATTATACCTTTATCTGCAACTCATTAGTTTTTATGGAATCTGACAAATTAATGTGCTACTGCTTCAGGAGGAATCCTAATCAGCCTTCGGTTCTCTTTGCATTAAGCCCAATGGGTCAAGATAGAAATTGTACCTTAAGAGAATTTCTTTGTTTACATCCCCTTTCTTATGCTCTGTTTGCTGTATGTTACTATCATTTCCACATACAAGGACATCAATATCTGTGGGTGTACCGAAAAATGTGAATCACCTAATGTTAAGATTATAAAGCCCTTTGATAGGTCTATGTCATGAAGGAATTTGAATAATCATTTAGTGGAAGTGCATTAGGAACTAGGAGGATTACCTTTGTAAACTTGGTAGACTGCATTAAGCAGTATCTCTTCTAAGATGATTACATGTAATTACTTTGAACTTGAAACTAAGAACTGTCCTAGTTTTGAAGGACATACGCAGAGGAGTCTCAATCATATAATTATTTGGTCTATTCTTTCTGCAGAACCTGTTTGTAGTGGATGAGAATTTGATGTGTGTGGTTGTTGGTGGAACTAAAATTTTCTTCTGCCAGTTTCTTTACTTGTTAAGCATCTGTTAAAGTGCCAAATCTTCATTGATTTATGGGTTCTTATCACTCGTCAGCAGTAGCTTACCAGTTTTCAGTTTTATCTGCAGATTTTTATCTTCAAATATGTGTTGTAAATAATCACTAGAATGTTGGCACATCCTGCTTGTTATCTCTGTCTGCGTGTTTTTAGATGGAATCTAATATAGGTGATAGTTGATCAATTTAATTAATTGATCAAAAGACCTAGTTTGAAATGTTGCTGGTCTTTCACAGCTGCTGTGAGTGTGTGGGTTTTCTCATTTGTAACAAGGGAGAGAAAAAGAGTTAACCAACACGAGGTTCTTTATTTTTTTCTTCAATTCTTTTCATAACATTGATACTTTGATTTTATTCTTTGCCTGGGCATCCAAGACAAAACTAGAAAGATTTGAGTCTATGAAAAGCTCATTATGAAGATATGATGAGCCTCTGTGTGTGTGTGTGTGTCTGTATGTATATGTATATTATATTATATGTCTTTATTGGAACTTATTGTTTGAATGCCTCATCTTTTATATTAATCTGTTTTTTATCATTGGCTTGGTTTTTGCTTCTCAGTTTTACCATTCATTTGTTCTCTGTCTAATCTATTTTGATCTAAAAATGCAGGTTCTAGTTGTTGGGGGTGGTGATGGTGGAGTTCTAAGGGAAATTTCTCGACACAGCTCTGTGGAGCTGATTGATATTTGTGAGATTGATAAAATGGTTATTGATGTGAGTAACAGATCCAAGATACATGAATTGGTGCTTTTGTTGAGTTTCATTCTAAATATGTTGTATTTTCTTGGGTTGCAGGTCAGTAAAAAGTATTTCCCAGATTTGGCTATTGGCTTTGAGGATCCTCGTGTCAATCTTCATGTTGGTGATGGTATGAACACTACTTTGTGTCGCTTGATCTTATTATCAGAGTCTTCGCATCAATTCAGAAATATTTTTTCTACTCTTCGATTTTTAGTTATTAGGAGAATGCTTGGGAGGCTGAGAAAGCATAGGGTAAAGATAGCACAACTCCCTGAGTTTATCATTTTGGTTATTCTGGACCCAAAGTTTGGCCTCAATATGGTGGGAATGGCTCATGAACAGTTAAAACTAAAAGCAGGACAGAATGCTTTTCTTATTGCTGAAATTTAATTTCCCTGTTTTACTAGTTAAGCTGTATATGATTTTTTTTTCTTTAGATAAGCTGTATATGACTTTCTGAATAATTTTTGACAGCTGTTGAGTTTCTGAAGAACACACCTGAAGGGAAGTATGATGCTATCATAGTTGATTCATCAGATCCTGTAGGTAAGTCAGATGTTTCTTTTAATTTTATGAATCCTTGCTTTCTAAAAGTTTTAGCAACTTAAAGGTCATTTATGGATTTCCCATACAGTTCTGCCATCCACAGTGAAGCAATCCCCCGTCCAAATAGGGCAGATTTTGTTTGTTGAAGATAGAGCCTATAGTTCACTGATTTTCAAGGATTGAAAAACTGCATGCATTTCTGAGTAGATATCCGTGTCTTTCGTTGGAGAGCACATCACTTCTTTTGTTTGATTTTTCCTGTTTCTGTTGGATGTTCTTTGCCAGTGTATATATTGACTCTATAGTATCTTCTCTTGTTTGGAGTAGGAATAGTTTTGGTTTTTTGGTTTTGTACCTCACACTCCTAAAAGATGGGTTTTGCAGCATCTAGTAATTTTTCAATCAATGAGCTTTGATTTAATTGTTCTGAAATGTCTTTCATTACAGGTCCTGCGCTAGAGCTTGTGGAAAGACCATTCTTTGCAACGATAGCCAGGGCATTAAGGCCTGGCGGTGTACTTTGCAACATGGCAGAGAGCATGTGGCTTCATACTCATCTTATTCAGGATATGATCTCAATTTGCCGTGAAACATTTAGTTCTGTTCATTATGCATGGGCCAGTGTTCCTACATATCCTAGGTATAATTTAGGAATTAACAGCTATTTTATTTGTTTGTTTCCTTAGTTGTGCGGTTGAAGGTTAAAGAGGAATTGTCAAACATGCTTCCACTTAATGGTTATTGAGGATTGTTGCTTTACGTATTATGCAGTGGCACTATTGGGTTTCTTCTGTGCTCAACTGAGGGATCATCTGTTGATTTTAAGCACCCTGTTAATCCTATTGAGAAGTTAGAGGGCGCTCTTCAGCATCAGCGGGAACTTAAGTTTTACAATTCTGAGGTAACTTGTTCTACTAGTAAGCAATTTCATATTTGCTACTCATAACATCACCAATAAACATTCTTTGATTTTGTTTATGCTGTATTGACTGCGCGTGTGGTATGCATCGATATTTACTTGTCTTCGAGTTTTGTACCATAATTTGGATACAATTTGATATTATGGGTGTTTCAAATGTACCAAGACAAACTATACAAGCTTATCATCTGCCATTTGATAAGAGGGCCTTTTCTTCTACCATTTGAACTTTTTTTTTTTTACCTTACTAGCTGGTATAGGGTAACAATTTTGAGTTTTAAGCTTCCTTGTCTCTGTTCCATTGCATCCACCGGCATACATCAAATACTTGGAATTTGAAGTCCAACAGCTGCACTTCAATTCAACCAAGAAAAGCTGTCATTTTTCTTTTGACAGAGTATCTTGTTCTTTTAACAGATGCATGAAGCTGCTTTCGCATTGCCGTGCTTTTTAAGGAGGGAGGTGAGCGGTCTCGGTGATGGCCCACGTTCTGCAGGAGTCAAGATTTAAGTTGTTGCATTATCTATGAAACTATTACCCATTTCTTTTCCTTGCTGCTCTAGTAAACTGGTTGATATCCTTCCCACTTGTTACACGCGTAGGCAGCAGGAAATGTAGATGCGGCTATTTATCTGTGTGGTTTGTATTGGTATTTGATATTGAAGGCATTAACATGTAATATGCAGGTTTCAGTACTGCTATATCTATTGTTAACTTGTTGAACTCTTCTATTAGTTGATATTGAGACTTGAATAAAATATGTTATGACCCGCATTGGCATATAGTTTTACCCTTTCTGATAAATGCTTGGAAACTTTAGTGCATATCCCTATGTCGAAATATGTTTCTACGATAAACTGAAAATTTATGTTGCTGATTGATTGAATGCGGCGATGATTTTCATATTTCATTATTGGTGATAACAGGAGTCTAGAAGTTGAAATAATACAAAGACGAAAGCAAAATTGAAACAAAAGTGTGTTGAAAAAATTATGAATCGTCCGTCAATCGGGTTAGTAAAAAAAGTGATGGTGGAGGTTGAAAACTTCAAAGCCACCGTCTCACAAAGACTTCCATTGCAGCAACTAACCTGTGGAGACTTTTTCCCCCAACTAGTCTGTTAAAAATCTCATTCAAATGTTGAATGACCAAGGTCAATAATAGTCTAAATAAACCATAAGCTTTACAAAGAAAAGGGGAGAATTACGCGAACAAGCAAGGAAGGCAAGTAATGGTATTGCTGCAGACAATCAAAAGGAAAGATCCCTTCACATTGCTAACCTGGTGGACATCCATAAAATTGTTTGCATATCATTTGTATGGGAAGCTTAACTATGCTCAGTCAGTGGATGAACATACAGATCTATTCAAATCGACAACAATTACACTGATGTTATCCCTACTACCCCGAGCAATTGCCAACTCTGCAAGGAAAGAAGCTGCTCGTGCTGCGAGACTTTCTTTGACACCTTCACTTGACTGATCATCACTCTTATGGGATTTGGTTTGTTGGTCGCACCTCCTGAACGTTTGACCATTCAAGCATCTTCTTGTAACGTCACACGCAACATCATTTGGAATGACATCCCATAGACCATCACTTGCAAGTAATAAGAATTCATCTTCATCACTTCTTTGGCTAACTAAGACTTCAGGATCTGGAATGACATATGGTTTGAGGTACATATCACCTGCATCGATCAATAACTGTATCATAAAAAGCATGATTTACTATTAATTTGCCAAAGTGCTCAGATCAGCTCTTCCACAAACAGTAAGTTTGTTCTTCATCTGTGGAAGCCTCGACAAAGATGAGAATTAAGAAAACACCTGCTAGTGCAGTAAGTTGAGTCTTCGACGTACCTATGGATCTTGAAGTAGCAAGAACTCCTAAGACTCTTTGTCCATTCCAATTTATGACTTTCCCACCTGAATTTTCAATTCTATCCAGCTCATCAGGTCTGTCAGGCTGCGCCCATACAGGAACTTGGTCAACAGAAAGCATTCCATTTCAAAATCAAAGACATCTACTTGGAACTATCAAATGTAGAAAATGTCGATCGAGAGAAGTTGAGTACCAAGTTAATTCATCCCTATCCTTATCCTACACGAAAATTAGGGATTTTAATTTGATGGTCTTAGCATTGATCACCCGCAGCGCTAAAGGCTACATCAACCACTGATCATATCATTACTCGTTGTCAGTTTAATAATATGACGAACATCCGATAAAATATTAGACCTTTGGCGAGTTAAGATTATAGCAATAACAGCATACAAACTGTCATATCTAAGGATGTTAAATAAATAAAAGGTATACCAAAGTTGCCAGGCTCGTGGTTATATAGGACCTTATGAAAGTTATACATTACAATGAAAAAATATAAAGTAAAATAAATAATAATGATATGTCTTTGTTGGTGTTTGAGTAGGGCTAATCCTTTGACATTATTCACAGCCAAATCTTTTATAAATAGTAGTAATGTGTTTGATTTTGAATTGACACAAAATTAAAAAAAATTCAGTCTTACGATTTTATACTAAAAATATTATATAAAATATACCAAAATAATTTTTAATGTTGTGGTATTAAACATATCAGATGAAAAAGTAGAATTAAAGAGTTGAAAAAAAAGATACATCCTTTATTAAATAGACAAACGAAGGAAAGTATAAAACTAATAAATTGAAACAAAAAATAGTAAAACATTAAGTTGTTGGTAAAATCTGTTTGAATAGTGTGAACGACAGAAATATTTTCCTTTCTTTCTGATTCTGCAAAGCTAAATTTGTTAGGTTCACCTTGTCACGTTTAACTTCATCTGGCATAAATTTTGATTAATATTTAAAAACGTATTTTTTCATCATATTGATATGAGTAAGGATGATGACTTATAATATTTTTCATATAATTTCTGTAAATCTACATTTATAAAAATTAAATTAATCTAACTCAATTTAGCTTCAAATTTTAAAGCTCACAAAACAAGTCAAGTAATAGTGAATAATAAGATTACCAAATGAATAGTTACGACTTGTCAATAAAAAAAAAAAAAAAAAATTACCCCCTCCCCCGGCACCCCCTTCCACCAACCGTCCCCTATTTTTGTTTTCCAAAATCAAAAAGAAATCTGTTTTTTCAAATAAATTTACCTCCTTTCCAGGCACCCCCACCCCACACACACCTTCCACCAACTACCCCTAAATTTTTTTATTTTCCAAAAAAAAATAAAAAAATTTACCCCCCTTCTTCCAACCGCCCCCTAATTTTTTTTGTTTTCCAAAACCAAAAAAAACTGTTTTTTCAATTAAGTTTGAAAATTAATTGAATTTTTGAAAATTAATATTAAAGTATAAATTTTAAGAATCACATAGTTTTAATATGAAATTAAAATCTATTCCTATTTAGTTTGTAATGACGTTAATCCCTGAAAAAGTGAAACAAATCGAATACATAATATGTAACTCGGATATATTCTAAAATAAATCAGATGCATAATATATAGCTCGAATACGTTAAAAACTAGCTCGAATATATTATAAAATAATTTAAAATTAGGAGAGAAATAAGGTATTTTAGAAATAGAAAAGAATATTGAAAATAAGGGAACATAAAACACGTATATTTCAGCAATTTTATTAATATGGACTGAAATGGCTACGCTAGTGAAAATTGATTCGAACATTGCAATAACAAAAAATAATAAAAGGAAGTTAAAAAACGTATACCTTATGATCAATAGACAAAGGTACTGCAACTCCAGCACGGGAAAGCACAGCTCTTGAATCTCCACAGTTCGCAACAACAAATTCCTCCTCTCCCACCACCGCTACAACCGCCGTTGATCCTATCGTCGCCATCTCCGCCCCTTCCTTGTTCACCGTTTCGTCCATTTTACGGAAACTCTCCATCATAACATTCTCCCAATTAATACTCTTCCCATCATAATCTTCTCCTTCCGAAACTTGCTGTATCACTAAACGGTGCAAAAAGTCACGGCACGCATGCGCTACACGTGACCCTCCATGCCCGTCGTAAACACCAAAATAATCGTACTTCCTGCTGCTGCCTTCACTGAAAAAACTCGGATAAATCGCCACCGCATCTTCCATTTCCCTTCTCCGGCCGATCAACGATATCGATCCATGTGAACAGCACGTGACCAAGCTCTCCCTTACTTTTTTCACTTCTCTAGATGTCGCTAGTTGAACTTGATCATCAGTATCAGTTACGGTACTGTTTTCCGGTTTTTTCTTCTTATAATGCCTGTAATCAGCGGCGAAGACATTGAAATTTTCCGGTAGCGCAGGCGACGATTTCAACCGACGTTCATTCAATCGCCTACGACGAGTGAAATTTGGCTCCTTCTCACTCAGATCTACTTCTGCTAGTCCGCCGGAATCCACTAACGCCGTTAACCGGCAACCTTTTTCGGCTACCGGCGGCAAACCTTTAACGCTATCAATCATTTTTATGTGAAGACGATAACTGCATTGCGAAGATTATAATGGAAGTAGTACTAGTAGATATTTTGCGTAATTCGGTCCAAAAGAGAGAGAAAGTAGAGAGAGTTGAATACTAAACAACTCTACGATGAATATTAACCGTTGGATAGAATAGGATGATTGATTTGTGCCACGTGACTATGATGAAGCGGCTGGTTGAGTTCCAAAGATCAAAACGCAATGATGAGTAGGACGAGGACTGAAACACGTGGGCGGTATGGATGAAGGAAGAGGAAAATACGTGGCGAAATTATGTTTGGCTAGTCAATAGGGATTCCCTAGGGGAAGAAAAATATTAGTCGTCCACCTCAATCTGACCATATCCGACTCAACTTTATTTTACTCTTTATTCTCCACTTATTCAGAAGTACTCCCTCCGTCCCTATTTACTTGTCCATATTTCATTTTTTGGTTGTCCCTATTTAGTTGTCCATTTTGACAAATCAAGAAAGGACAACAAATTTTTTTCTATTATACCCTTATTTACACTTCTTGAAAATTGTAAAAGTGCATGTTGTTTCCCTCCAATTTATTTCACTTTAATTCAAATAAGTGGTTGTAATTTTGAAGTGAAAAGTTGTCATAAGGGTAAAATTGTAACTTCACTGTGCTAATCATTGTTGCCTTAATCTGTGTGCCATTTCTAAAGTGGATAACTAAAAAGGGACGGAGGGAGTATATAGTATTCTTCAAATTTTGAGAACTATTATTCACATTCTCTATTTTACTTTTTAATTATTTTATAATTAACACGTTATTTTTATATAAGATCATTAATTAAATATTTTAACATACGTAATTCTTTTTAGATGTAATATAATATTTTTAAAAATATATTATTTAATATATACTATTTTCATCCCGAATTAATAATATTTTAGTTTATTTCTATTTTCGTCACTTTATAATTTGATATTATTATTATTTGTCACTACGATGACTGCACATCATTAAAATGATAAGATAAAATTTTAATCTAAAAATACAATACATAACATATAATTTAAATACGAGATAACAACACGATCATAACATAATAATTTTATCACAACAATTTTTGTTGCAATTTATGTGCACTAGTTTGTATATTATATAATATTTATTTGTAATTATGTTATTTAAAATTTAGAATAAAATAAAATTTTAAATTAAATAAAAATTTTGAAAAAAATAATTTTTTTATATGGCATGAAAATTATATAAAGCGGTTATTTGAAAGAAAGAAAGAATGAAAGACAACCACATTATGAAATAAGAAAATAAAAATGAAATAGAAATAATAATATAATATTAAAAAGAGAGATAAACGATTTTTTTAGAGAGTAAAATAGATAATTGAGTTGGTGTTGATTGTCTGAAAAAATAGAAAATTCTATATTTGAAGAGTAAAATAAAGGGTAGGGTTAGAGATGCCCTTATGTGGTATGTTTAACTTGACAAAAAATTAATGAAAAATAAACTTTTATAATTTGTAATTTAAGTCAAATTTTAGATATTTTATGTGATTATAAATTATTTCTTTTCATTAAGAGATTATTTGATAGCCGATTAGAGTTATGCATAAAGGCAAAGTAAGAATTAGAAATTTGAAAGTTCTTTAAGAAGAAAAAAATATTGCAAAGCCTGCTTTTTTTTTTAAAAAAAGTAGCTTTTGATGATAGTGGAGTTCAAATCTACAACTCTAGGGTGGAAAATGTTTCCATGAAACCTTCTTTATCAATGAGTCGTTAGTATATACATATATATTTATTTAATTTTTAATACAAATATAAGATCTACGAAAAAAATACTAGATTCATCCGAACCCACAAACCCTCCACCTAGCTCTGCCCATAATTATGTAGATATTCATAATGTAAAAAATAATTATGAGTAAATTGATATAGTAGTTTATGCAAGAATTAGTTACACCTGTTTATGCATTCACTGTCTTTTGTGACAATATTATTATTTATGTACAAAAATTTAGTAATTCATTGAAATATATTAACTGAGCACCTATTATATGTAGTAATTTTCAAGCTAAAAATAATTGAACACCCATGATACAAAATTTTCGAATCCGTCACTGTATATACGTATATTAAGATGATATTTATTTTGATAATGGTGCGTGGGTAGGTGGGACCAATAGGATGTAGTGATAGGACAAGTGGCGTCTCGTAATTGCTAAGGTTTCTGGTGAAACTATCTTTCTTTCTGCCGTTTGGTGGACAAGAATATTGACTACTCTCTACCATTTAGAGGACACGTGTTTCTTGTAATGATTCTTCAAACTCACCCTCCTTAGTGCATCTCTAAACACCAAATTTTACGCTAGCAAATATTATACATTATATTATACATAATAATGGATAATACAAATAAAAGTGAAATCATTAATGAAATACAATTAAATAAACATTACATAATTGAAAAAATTATTTTAAATTCTACTTAAATATTCAACTTTCAAGATTACTACGATGCTCCCATAAATGCTCTATTAATGCATTACGTAATTCAAATGGAGCTTCTTTGTCCTTTATTTTTTTTATATCGAGCTATAAATTATTGAAATTGATAATTTTCATCTATTGTCATTTCTATGGTCGGAGTTGGACCTTCTAACGCATCTTGAATTGGTGCATTAAGATCACGTTCATCCCCATTTATCATGTTGTGTATTATAATACAGGAAGTTAAAATATCATGTTGCACTTCTTTTTAAAATTACTATGTATTTTATATTTCAATTTTGATGTATGTCAATTACTACTTTGTTGAATGTTTATTATTTTCGGTTTGTTTTTAAGTACATTGTATTATTTGTTTAAAAATTTATATGTTTGCATTTTTAATTTTTCTGAAGGTTAATTGTAATTTATAATAGGATTAACATAAATTTAATTTTAAAAAAAAGTCATATATAGAAAAATTAATTTATAAAAAAGCTAAATTTTATATCTAAAATTAATATTATAAAAATATTACATAAAATATAATTAAATAAACAAGAGATTTAATTAAAACATACAATTTATATAATGTTTAATTAAAAGTTTGTATAATGAAATAATATTAAAATATTCAAAAAGTGAATTGGTGTGATGAATAGTCACACACCAAATTTGATGTAAAAATTGGTGTGGGTTGGAGCTCAAAACACCAAAATTTACACCAAATAAAGGATTTGGTGTAAATCAACTCCAACCCACTGCACCAAATTTTACACCAAGAAGGAATATTTAAACTCTACACCAAACTTTTATCATTTACAAAAACACCCTCTATAATAGTTGTTTGTGTTGTATTACATAATTTTTTATATAAACACCAAAGTGGTGATGGAATATTCAGTGAATATGAAAGTGATGATATGTTTATTGATGAAAATGATGAACAATCGGTTCAGGATAACAAAGTCATGTGCTTTGTCTACTTCACTATGTATGGAATGATGCTTATTGTACTCACTTCGAACTACCATATTGCTCTAGTGTCATTGACACTACTTGTTATTTGTTGCAATAAAGATCCAATTGACTTGTAATACAAACCTATGGTTAGTTTTGATAGTTTTTAAAACTTATGGGTATAAATAATATTTCCTAAAAAAGTGAAATATGTTTTCCAAATACTATGGCCAAACACATGGTGAAATTTCACCCAAATAACATTTGCCAAAAATATTTGAAAATCTATGGTCAAACGCTACCTTAGTTTTAGTTTTAATCATTAGAACATTGAATTTGAAATTTTCTTTGACAATTTTTTGTCAATGAAATGGTGGCCATAGTGGTCGTGCTTTTCAAGGGAGAGAAAAGGAGAAGGGAGAGGGAAAGAATAGTTAACCATTATTAAAATTATGAAAAATTACATAATTAGACATATTTCAATACCATATACACATTTAATTATATGTATTATGTTATCATATACAAAAACATAGTTAGAGAAGTGAGCGAGATTGGAGAGGGAGGTGAATGAGATTCGTATGTATCACAGATACATGCGAATCACACAAGACTGTATGTATCTAGAGTGATTCACATGTATTTTGGATACCAGATATGTAGCGACTCTTTCGAAAGGATACTACCACTTAAACAAGAAATCTAATTTAATACTTGCGACATTTAAAAGAGATTAACGATGGAAATTTTGATTATAATCTAGTAGAGAGATCAGGTTCAAAAAAAAGGTTAAAGATGTGCATCCTGCCCATTTAAACATTTATTTGATGTCAAATTGATATTGTGCAGAATTTTAACTTATGGCGGAAAAACCCTTCCAAAATAATCTAAGCAAATAACTTACAAGATTTTCATGCATATATTATTCTCACACTTAAAAATGATGTAAAAATAATATTACCAACTTTCGAGTACCAAAATTCGCCGGTTCATGCTTCACACAATATTCAAAACAGATAGTAATTTTAGTATATTACAAGACTTGGGTTTATACACCCCAAAAAGAACAAAACATATAGCCACACTAATATTACAACCCATGGTGACATGATCAAATTAGCCTTCAAAATTTCATGTAAATGTACAACACATAAATCATATACAAGTCCCAAGGTTTATACAAAATATAGATGCCTATATGCAAATATGATCTTCTTTAAGGCTCTCAAAAACTCCATCTCCAATGGCCAACTTCATGCATCCTCTCGAACATTCCCTACAATAGAAACAACTATCGCTAAGCATATAGCTTACTGGTGAAAAAACTATAGGTTTGGAGCTCTCAGATTCACCAAGCTACCTTTCTCAAATCATAGGCAACATGAAACATAATAAATAAATCAAGTATATAAACAATATATAAAGAGTATCAAGTTCGATATTTAAAGATCCAAATGTCAAGAACGCTCATAACACCATTTTTCAAGAGATTTAATAACAAGGCTCGCCCATTATATACATCATGTCGTCACACCAAGCATAAACAGATATTAAGAAGGGCCGACGCCCTGTATCAAGAAGGGTCAAGCCCAATAATCAAAAGAACCAAAAACCATATTAAAAATGATTTTCTAGTTCATACTTAAAATAGACAACTTTCATTCTTAAGACGAACTAAAAAATCAAAGTCAAGATGGCAAATGATCTGAATCAAGAGGCATGTCAATAGTGACAAAGTCACAGCCACAAGAAGGACAAGGTCCCAACAAGAGTGCCAAGTGATCAAACAATCCGTACAAGAAGGCGAGTTACACAAATGTCTTTAATGTCTTAAAAGGATACCAACATGACAATGCAAAGTGACAAGAGGTAACCAAGGTACCAAGATAAACTTTCAGCTATACCAGTAGGTAAAAAAGAGTACAAGTACAAGTTGATACACAAACATCAGTGCTTAGCTTAGAAACAGTACAACACAACTTCAAGAGTTCAAACCGTAGACCAACCAACTTATCAAGGTCCTCAACTTGTTCACGAGTATATACAACCTTAAAAATAAAATTACATAACTTATTTAATTCCTAGTATCTCAATAATGTTGATGTAAAATAGGATTATCATCACAAATAAGCTTAGCCTATACAAATACGACTATGTTCCTAAAACAGTAATTCTGGTCAGCCTAGTACCTCATGTCGCAACTTAGATTTGAAAATGAAATGCAAAACTGGATTGTATATGCTTCATGAAAGATGTAGGTACATCTCTTAAGGTTTCAAATAATCAAGAATCATCGCAAAATATATTTTGTACAAAAAGATATAATCAAAACACTAACAGTTGATCATATATGATTTCTAATTCCAAAATCTGGACAGAACTTGTCCTATGTTTCATCCCATATTTTGAATCCATAACAGCTAAATTAGAGTTTTACATAAACATAAGAGTTGTAGGTATATGGATTAGCTTTCCAAATCATATTTATTCATTGTAAACGAAGTTCTAGAGAACGAGATATGCTAAAAATACCAAACACTACCCAACTCAAAAATAGATTTCATCACTTACCAAAGGGAAGGGTATGTCTCGAATTCAAGCCAAAAGGACCAAGTTTTTCTCTTGTGATTTTGAAGAACAATCTTTTTAGAAAGAGTTCTAAGGTTCTTAAACTTCAGGGAAACAAATTTAACTAAAGGAGGTGTGAAAATATAGTCACACAAGTGATATTTATCACTTGTACAACTGTCCTTCAAAGGTGTTGCCCAAATAAAAGTGTACGCTTCCCAAAATGCATACATATATACCTATATGTATATACCTCACCACCCTTTCAAGTTATAGATAATCCTAATTAGAATATTACGTAAATAACCCTATACAATCCTTTAAATTACGATCACAATTATGTTAAGCAAGTTTGCAAATATCACAAAATTTCAAGTTCCCAAAAAGAGAATAGATATTGTAGTAATTAAGCAATGGTGAATCGATATGCGACTCTTGGTTAGTATATAGGGGTGATACAAGATACATGAAAGAGTGACGAGCAAGATGGGAGAGAGACGAACAAAATATACTATATATCCTAAATATATGTGAATCCACTTGGATATAATATATGTAGAACCATGTACACCTAAACTTGACCCATGTATCTCATTTATCTGATCGTATCTAGAGACACCAAATTTGATAAGATATATAATATAGCAAACTAAAGTATATACAAGTAATTAACATTTAAACCAGTAAAATTTATGTAAGTTCTCCTCAAAATTAATTAGTTAAATACTTTAACTGATCCATTGATTTTATGATGGGACATGTATGAGATAGATAAGGCTCAACTAGAGGAAATGGAGATATTCATTACTAGAGAGGAGCCTCTTCCGTAAAATTGGACGGATCAAATGATCAAACACAATTTTTAGCTTAATTGAGCCTAAAGTAACAATTTTTAGCTTATTTGAGCCTAATTCATTTGAAGCTAAAATAACAAATTTTAACTTATTTGAGCAATAGCTAATTTGAACCTAAAGTAACAATTTTTAGCTTAATTGAGTATAACTTATTTGAACCTAAAGTAAATTTGGATGGGTCATGACCTAATCCAACTCCTTTTAATAATTTCAATTTCAACCAAATCCCTCTATTTGACACCCCTACGGAATATATAGGTTATTGTTGTTGTCAATGTATGATGTTTCAAATGGAGTAATGATGTGAACTGTGAAGAAGAATGGAATAGATGGATTTTGAAATTTAAGTTGATATGAGTTTATTTAGTTTAATGGCAAATTAAACCCACCCAACCCTCTCTTTTTAACCCAAAACCAATCATTGAGTATGGGAAAATGGTAAAATATACCCCTGCCTATCGGAAATGATCTATATATACCCTTCATTATATATAAACTATTTNTATAAAGAGTATCAAGTTCAATATTTAAAGATCCAAATGTCAAGAACGCTCATAGCATCATTTTCCAAGAGATTTAATAACAAGGCTCGCCAAATATATACATCATGTCATTACACCAGGCACAAGCAGGTATCAAGAAGGGTCAAGCCCAATAATCAAAAGAACCAAGAACCATATTAAACATGACTTTCTAGTTCGTACTTAAAATAGACAACTTTCATTCTTAAGACGAACTAAAAATCCAGAGTCAAGATAACAAATGATCTGAATCAAGAGGCATGCCAATAGTGACAAAGTCACAGCCACAAGAATCAAGCAATTTGTACAAGAAGGCGAGTTATACAAATGTCTTTAATGTCTTAAAGGATACCAACACGACAATGCAAAGTGACAAGAGGTAACCAAGGTACCAAGATAAACATTCAGTTATACCAGCAGGTAAAAAAGAGTACAATTACAAGTTTATACACAAACCTCAGTGCTTAGCTTAGAAGCAGTCCAACACAACTTCAAGAGTTCAAACCGTAGACCAACCAACGCATCAAGGTCCTCAACTTGTTCACGAGTATATACAACCTTAAAAATAAAATTACATAACTTATTTAATTCATAGTAGCTCAATAATGTTGATGTAAAACAGGATTATCATCACAAGTAAGTTTAGCCTGTACAAATACAACTATGCTCCCAAAACAGTAATTATGGCCAACCTAGTATCTCATGTCGCAACTTAGATTTGAAAATGAAAATGACAAAACTGGACTGTATATCCTTCATGAAAGATGTAGGTACATCTCTTAAGGTTTCAAATAATCAAGAATCATCGCAAAATATATTTTGTACAAAAAGATATAGTCAAAACACTAACAGTTGATCATACATGATTTCTAATTCCGAAATCTGGACAAAACTTGTCCTATGTTGCGTCCCATATTTTGAATCCATAACAGCTAAATTAGAGTTGTACATAAACATAAGAGTTGTAGGTATATGAATTAGCTTTTCAAATCATATTTATTCACTGTAAACGAAGTTCTAGAGAACGAAATATGCTTAAACTACCAAACACTACCCAACTCAAAAACAGATTTCATCACTTACCAAAGGGAAGGGTGTGTCTCGAATTCAAGCCAAAAGGACCAAGTTTTTCTCTTGTGATTTTGAAGAACAATCTTTTTAGAAAGAGTTCTAAGGTTCTTAGACTTCAAGGAAACGAATTTAACTAAAGGAGGTGTGAAAATATAGTCACACAAGTGATGTTTATCACTTGTACAACTGTCCTTCAAAGGTGCTATCCAAATAAAAGTGTACGCTGCCCAAAATGCATACATATGTACCTATATGTATATACCTCACCACCCTTTCAAGTTATAGATAATCCTAATTAGAATATTACGTAAATAACCCAATACAATCCTTTTAGTTACGATCACAATTATGTTAAGCAAGTTTGCAAATATCACAAAATTTCAAGTTCCCAAAATGAGAATAAAACATATTGTAGTAATTAAGCAATGGTGAATCGACATGCGACTCTTGGTTAGTATATAGGGGTGTTACAAGATACATGAAAGAGTGACGAGTAAGATGGGAGAGAGACGAACAAAATATACTATATTTCTTAAATACATGTGAATCCACTTGGATATAATGTATCTAAAATCAAGTACACCTAAACTTGACCCATGTATCTGAGATACATTTCATTTATCTGATCGTATCTGGAGACACCAAATTTGATAAGATATATAATATAACAAACTAAAGTATATACAAGTAATTAACATTTAAATCAGTAAAATTTATGTAAGTTATCCTTAAAATTAATTAGTTAAATATTTAATTGATCCATTGATTTTATGATGGGACATGTGTGAGATAGATAAGGCTCAACTAGAGGAAATAGAGAGATTCATTACTGGAGAGGAGCCTCTTCTGTAAAATTGGACGGATCATGATCAAACACAATTTTTAGCTTAGTTGAGCCTAACTCATTTGAACCTAAAGTAACAACTTTTAGCTTATTTGAGCCTAATTCATTTGAACCTAAAATAACAAATTTTAACTTATTTGAGCCTAGCTCATTTGAACCTAAAGTAACAATTTTTAGCTTATTTGAACCTAAAGTAAATTTGAATGGATCATGACCTAATCCAACTCCTTTTAACAATTTCAATTTCAACCGAATCCCTCTATTTGATACCCCTACAGAATATATAGGTTATTGTTGTTGTCAATGTATGATGTTTCAAATGGAGTAATGATGTGAACTGTGAAGAAGAATGGAATAGATGGATTTTGAAATTTAAGTTGATATGAGTTTATTTAGTTTAATGGCAAATTAAACCCACCCAACCCTCTCTTTTTAACCCAAAACCAATCATTGAGTATGGGAAAATGGTAAAATATACCCCTGCCTATCGGAAATGATCTATATATACCCTTCATTATATATAAACTATTTCCAATACTACAGGGTATATTTAATCCTTTTCCGGTCCAGTCTTCCAGGTCTCTACTCACTTCACTTCCTCTACTTTTCTTCCCGGTTTTCACTTCCATTTTCCCAAGCTCAACACATTTGATTTTCAGTTAGTTTAATTTTATTATTTTATTTTTAAAAGAAAATCGACTCAAAGTGAACCTTTAACTAAGCCATACACTGTATATCAGGACTCGTACTTATGGAAATGACAAAAAGTTATTCTGGATAGACATCTCATTGCTTGAACAAGGAAATACAGAAATAAAATTACAATACCACAAACCTCATTTTTTTTAGTGTCAAAATGAGTTGAACTAGCTGTTAATTTGAAAATCAAAGCTAAATCTAGAAATCATTTTTGGATATGATATGATGGGACAATTGTATCTTTTATATTATATATAAAAAAAAAAAAAAAAAGGGAAACAGTAGTAAAAGTTAACAGTTTTGTTCGTAGGAGGAGGATGCTCTATTCATCAAATTATCATTCCATGTGTTGAAATTACGTCTTTTGCACTGCCACACCACTACTGCAATCAAGATTGAGAATCCCACAACAAATTTTATCACCATAATCACACCTGCACAATTTCCCAAAAAAAAAAAACACACAAGAGAATATAGCCTTAAAAGGATGATTTTCGTGAAAAATTCAAAGTTGAATGAGCACGAATAAAATTAAATCGATAGATCTGAATAATTGAGGCTTACGAAATACTGGATTATCATTGCAGTAAAAAAAGGCACATTGATCAGAAGTTGTAGAACTCTGTGCTACAGAGGTTGTTATGAATGTAACAAATAGAAAAACACTAGCAAGAATTGATCTTCTTATCGACATTTTGTTAATTGAATATACAGAGGAAAACAGAAAGATATATTTGGATCTATCTTCTTTTTTCTTGATGTGGTTTTATAGAGTGATGAAGTTTATATTTCTCTTTAGTGCGTCCAATACTTCAATTGACTTAGACTTGACTTGTATCACTTTGGAACATTTTGTCCACAAACGTTGCTTTCAGTGGAATTATGATAAGAGTGATTTATTAGTTGTCATAGTTGAAACAGTCAGCTTGTATAGTATGCAAAGGGACTACTCTTACAAGTAGAGGCGTACCTGGAGGGGCGGGTTCATTTGAATCTCCTAATTATACAATATTTTTAGCGTACATTTAGGTAAAATAAATTTCATATATGGTCAGGTAACTATGAGTTTTTTCCCACCAAAGTAACTTAACTATGTTTTCTAAACATAAATTTGTCCTTACTAACCCATTGTCCCTCTTGGCTCTTGCTGCAGTTATACTCACAATACTATCATCTGAGGAGAACAATTTTGCAAGCCCAAAGTCAGATAGTTTTGGGATTGAGATTTTAATAAAGAAGAATGTTGTGAGGCTTAATATTAAAATGTAAGATCTGCATGTTGCAGCCCTAATATAGGTAGTATTGTCCCTTGAAAGACCCTGAGACAACGAGGCCAAGGCAATCATTTCAACGCTGCAATTCTCAGCCAAATCCGAAATTAACATGTCCCGTCCAATGGCAATATAGCTATGACTTTGTAAAGAATTCGAGAAAGGAATCTTGTGTTGTGAATCACAGAAGGTACGTAGTCTCCACATAGCGCGAGGAATTTACAGGAGCTAAGCAATTGATATAGATAATGGGAACGAAAGGATCATGATATTCAACAGTTGTGATAGTACCAGAAGTTGACTTCAGATAATGATACTTAGGAGTTAAAGCTCTACCAAATATTGAGGTGATAATAGATGTGTTAAAAGTAATCAGGAGGACAAGTTTAGTTCCTCGTCTAATGCTCCAAACCAGGGTCATGACAACTGATTTCTAGCACGTAATATCTTTTTGAATTCAAACTTATGACAATACGATTTTTATGGCAATCAAGCTCAAACTCGGAATCTCCACAATTCAGGGGATCTGCTTTCAATCTAAAAGGGAAGTGAATGTCATGAATATCACCACAAGAATTTGAGCTTCGCCAATAGTTGTGCAGATAACAAGAATAGAAATCCATATTTGTCTTGCCAACATCATATCTGCAATTCTTGAATCAATATTTGAACATTTAGCAAGGCAAATGTCAACTGTCTAATTATCCAAAGTTGATGTTTGATCTGGTCATAACAGCAGGATGAATGATGAAAGTCAGAAGGCAGCTCTTTATGTTGTTCTATTTGCTCAGACAGGCATTAAATTCTATCAGGATAATCCTTTGCAAAGAAATACACTTCAATTTAATTGAGTTTAAGGCCTCAATTGAGCGAAGGAAATACCTTTCAAAAGAAAACTTTATGCCATTTCTGTGGTAGTTTAATCGTCAACCATTCATCTGTCAGAGAACCTGGGATGATCACTAAGATCTAACATGCAAACATCAGGAGCTTTAAGTTGCTTGGCTTCTGTGATGGAGGATACCATATATCTCTGCCTACTTATGAATTCTTTCTAAGTACTAAAGAAGGTCACGCCAACATAACTGTGGTTAAATTGTGCGTAGAGGGGATGCTAATAAGTTCTCTACTAGAAAATACATGTTCTCAGTGATACCGATCAGGTTCTCCTTCTATCACAGTAGTAGTACCAATGGGGCTGGAAGGAGTAGCAGATAATGCAATAACCCTCAATGATTTATCTTGTATGAGTTATGGCAAGTTTAAATTCAGGTTATCATCTTAAAGGGCTTCTTTACCAGGAAATTGCTTCTCCTGAGAAACAGAAGATGCTCTCAATCCATAAAGATAATCAATGGTAGTTTAAACACAAAAAATTGAAGGTGTAATCATTTCCTTGTTTGATACATCTATGCTTGATAGTTACCGTTTCCAAGAATTTACAACACCAACATGCAAACTAATTTACACTTTACTAAATCATCATATTACATTCAAATTCTTACGTAAAAAACTAGGAGGAACTAGTGTCACCACCATGGGACATAAATGACTACTTGCTCGAAGATATAGGCATCTTTTCGTTCAACTCTTCCACAGTGACATCTCAAGGGAATGTTGGCCTGAGATTGAGCTCTTCTGATAGATACTGGATGCCATGAACTAAATTAAGTGAATTTTGACTGCAGTTTTGCACAGCACAGTAAGTAGCCAACCACCTATACGTCACTGGAAATTTGTATTGTCTCAATACTGTCTCCAGCAATCTCACGAGGAGCTATAAAAGGTCTTGGGGGCATCTGTAGGAGTTCAACATTTCCTTCAAGCATTTCAACTACTTTGTTCATGGCAGGGCGATCAGCAGGCTTCATTTGTATGCACCACAAAGCAACAATCATCATCTTCTTGACAAGTCTCCTATCTTCCTCGCTTGCATCCTGTATCTCTATATCATTTCCTTCATTAAATTGGTCGTAAATCCATGCAGGAAAGTAGATTTGGCTTAAGTGGTCCTCAAATGGGTTCATGTTCTTCCTTCTGCCTGCCATTTCCATCAATAACATACCATAGCTATATACATCGGCTTTGTATGACACTCCTCCAATATTTTTATAAAACAGCTCTGGAGCCATGTAACCCATTGTCCCTCTAGCTGCAGTTAGACTCACAATACTATCATCTGAGGAGTACAGTTTCGCAAGCCCAAAGTCAGAAATTTTGGGATTGAAACTTTCATCAAGAAGAATGTTGTGAGGCTTAATATCAAAATGTAAGATCTGCATGTCGCAGCCCTGATGTAGGTAGTCTATGCCACAGGCCACACCAAGAGATATGTCGAACATTTGCTTGTAAGTCAAGGAAACAGTTCCTTCTTGCTGAAATATGTACTTGTCTAAGGAACCATTGAGCATGAACTCATAAACCAAAGCACGTTTTGATCCCTCCACGCAGAATCCAACGAGCTGCACAATGTTAACATGGTGAATCCTTCCAATTGTGGAAACTTCACTGATAAATTCTTGCCCACTTGCCATAGATTGGTGCATCATCTTCACTGCAACAAAAGGACCACTACGCAGCTTTCCTTTAAAGACAGATCCATAGGCTCCTTCGCCTAGTTTTTCCTTGAATTTGTTGGTCATCTTTCTAATTTCAGAGTAGGAGTATTTAATCGGCAAGAGGTTGCTCTGGACTTGCAGGAAGTCTTCAATTGATTGATACATAGATAAGTGTCGTCTTCTCCATATATACACTATTAATGCAGTCAGGAACACCAATCCAAAGAGAAGTCGTAACGATAGAATTGATACTGCATGATTTCAAAAATAAAAATGGAAGTCATCGACAAGAAAACCAGTACATCTTTTTCATAGGGGTAAATGGGTTTGAGTAAGGCTTCAAAAGCTAATTATTTTTCAGAATTCTGAGAGTGCGAAGAATGCTTATCCTTGAGTAAGATAAGAAGGCTCACCTATAACTATTCCACCGTACAATATAGTAAGAACTGTCAAAACAGGTAAATCACAAAGGAAACATAAAGTTAGAGGATGTAAAATCATTAAAGTCTTGAAGAAATAGCTTACAGCCATATAGTGCAATGAACGCGGATTCTATAAATGGTAAACATATTGCTTTAACGATCTCCTTTCAATAAAATGCTTAGTGTAGTGAAGTTATTGCACTCCAGTATCTCAAATACGTACCGCCATAGTAGTGGATGCTACCTGCATTTGTCCAAATATAGGAATATGAGTAAAATACAGATGCTACATCTCAAAACAAGTTGCTGAGAATTGAAACTGATAAGCATAAGAAGAGGACCCAGGGGAGAGTTGAATACAAAAGAGATCCAAATTTTCTTATAACTTCAAAGGACAGACCCCATAGAGAGTGGATATAATAAATGAAAGAACCATGACACATCTTCGACCTGCTTTAATTGACAACCTAATCTGTCGTAAATCATGACACCTTAATTTGAAACTTGAAAGTACAGTTAAATTGCTCGGATGCCAGTTACATCATTTAAGGAGATGTTTCTGTTCTCACAATACCATATAACTTCAATAATTTTACCACCATTTAGAATCCGAACAAACCATATCTTCAACCTCATATATGGGGATTGATTTTGTTAAAACAGATAACTCGAAAAGGTATTCCTAGTTGAACATAGTACAACAACAACAACAACATACCCAGCGTAGTCCCACAAGTGGAGTATGAGGAAAGGTGGTGTGTATGCACAAAAGCGGACCCACACTTGTAAGTGGGGTGCACGTGCACCCATTAACTTCGAAAAAAATCATGTATATCTATCCTGAGAAACTGACAGAAACTAGAATATAATTAAAAGTGCACCCAAGAGAAGCAAATGAGTGCCCTTGTGTTGTTGGTACAAGCTAGAGAAACCATTCGTGAGACAAGGGTTCAAATCTAGTTTGAAGCTTTTTTTCGCTGTTTTTATTTGAAGTAGCTGAAAGTAATATTAGTGTGCTCGAAAAGTCTTTAAATCCTGGGTTCGGTGTATGCAGTCTTACCTCTACCTAGTGGTAAAGCTATCCCACAAGAGGGTCTGAGTTGAACACAGTGAAATGTAAAATGAATTTTGACTTACAAGGGAGGGGAAGATCAAACCCCGTGTCATCATAGCAGCGGTGGCTGCAAGTAAAGCCGTCACCTTCAGCAAAACAGCTGCCTTGACTCGCTTCACATTCTCTGCACAAGAAGGTACGCTTCCAAGAAAGCTCAAATCCATAACTCAGGGCATCTTCAATGCTCGAAAGAGAAGTATTATCCCCCGAAAGCCCACGAGCCGAACCCCAACCCACCATTTCCACTCTGCAACTCTCAGCCAAATCCGAAATCAACATGCCCTCTCCTATGGCAACATAGCTATGACTCTTGTTCAGTGATCCACAGAAAGTAGTCTCCACATATCGCGAAGAATTTACAGTGGCCGAACAATTGACATAGATAATGGGAATAATCGAAATACCAAAGTCAAAAGTTGAGGAGTAAGGATAACTTGTGGTGAGATAATTGGGAGAAGAAGTACAGTTACTGTTTTTGTGCTCCAAACCAGGGTCAATTGCTCTGATCAAGAACTCATCATAGTTGATTTCGAGCACGTTGTATTTTCTTGAATTAAAACTAATGACAGTACGATTGTTCTTGCAATCAAGCTGGAATCTTGAATCTCCACAATTCCCAGGATCAGATTTCAATCGAAAAGGGAAGTTGATGTTATGAATATCACCACAAGAAGAAGAACACTGAGTATTGTTTTGGGCTTCGGATACGTTTGTGGAAAATACAAGTAATACAAGAACAGAAATACAGAGCATTCTTACAAACATGTTATCTGCAAATACACTATGGAGCAACCATTTCATCAGAGGAGTAGGACTGCAATTAACAAGCCAATTATCCAAAATCTGGTCAGGGATTATAAAGAACCAAGGCAAAAAGTCAAAGTTCGATCAGTTTTTTTTTGGGTGGAGAGAGAGTTTGACCGGGAAGCGTGTGAGGAAATGGCTATTCATTTTTGCTATTCACACTTTCTTTGGGTGTTTCATGATTGTTACTTATTCTTTTACGGGATTAAACTATGCGAAAGGATTACAAATAGTATCTTTTATTCGTAGTTTGGTCCAAAAAATATTCTTATCATCAATATTTTGATTAAAAAATATCCTTATTGTTATATTTAATGGGTCAAAATTATTCATTTTTCAAATAAATATATTGTTTATTTTCTTTTTAACATATTTTTTTTTAATAATATTTTTTTTAAAAAAACAAATGCTTATCATACTTCAATTCAGAAAATAAAATAAAATAAAAAATGAAAATATTTCTTATTTTAATAAAAAAATTATTATAATTATTTTTTATCGTTATATAAATATAAATTAATGATGGATGTACTATGATCTTATATATATGACATATATTATTTGTAGAAAGGGTATATGAAGTTATTCTATTTTAATTGATAAAATGAGATTAAGAAGAAAAAATATTTCTTACATTTTTTATTTGTTAAAGTGATTTCAAACGAAATAAAAAAAGAACATAATTTTTTAATAATATTTTAATTAGGAAGAAGATATGTTTAAAGAGGAAAAGAATAATATATGTATTCGCAAAATGACATTTTTGACCCATTTAGTAACTATAGGGGAATTTCTGGACCAAAGTATTGAATGAAAGGGCATTTTGAACCAAAGTATTGATGGCAAGAACATTTTTGAGCCAAACTATAAACAGAGGACATTTTTGTTCCTTTCACATAGTTTAAGGACATTTTTAACCCTTTTCCCCTCTTTCATTATATATGTATTATATCGTATTATATTGTGTTGTATTGTATTTTATGTACTGTATTGTTTTAATGAATACAGTGTTTGGATAGATTGTATCGTTTTGTATGTTAGATAATGTCATACATTCATAATTTGAGTGAAAACCCTAAAAAAAAAAAGGATACGAGGTAGAGTTATAATAAAAAAGATAGACAAAAAATAAAATATGATTATTAAATAATAAATAAAGAGAAAATGAGAAGAAAATATTAAAGTAAGGATGCGATCACACCAAATCGATTATTACATAAAATGGATCTTTTCATCTTTACCTAACGATAAATTTAAATGATACAATACAATAAAATTTAAATAATAATCAAAACAAATATTATATTTAAACTAATACTCCCTCTGTCTCATTTTATATGTCACCTTTTTACCTTGACATTAAGAAATAATGTAACTTTACTCTTCTACTCTTATTTAATGTTTTCTTAAGTCAACTTTTACATTAAGAAAATGATGAATACATTTTCAAGATTAATTAACTACTCTATCAAGAGTATAATAGGCAAAATATGATAATTTATACATAAATTTTATAAAATGACAAATATTGTGGTCCAACTATTTATAAAAATGGATAACATATAAAATGAGACGGAGGGAGTAATACAATACAACACAAAGGGCAAGGTGTTAGTCTGTCAATTGTTTATAGAAGTGGTTTTCGGGACACACATATTAAGAAATCAATCAATTTTGGTTTGAAGCTCATAATTATCAACTTACGTCATTGACTATTAAGCCAAAATGTTACTCATTCCGTACATTTTTAATCACTCATCTACTAAAATATTTTTATTTGTCATTTTCAATATATTAATAGAAAATATATGTTAGTCATTTTATATGAGAACTTAAAACGAAAAATCATTATCACTTTATCCCTGGCTTGCAAAACTTAAATGCTCAAATCAAACAGAGTACAAATATCCATTCAATAACTTGAAAGAATTAGGAAAATCAAAAGATTTAAGCAAAGAACAAATACAATCAGTTAGATAAAAATATTAAAAATATACAGGACTAATTAGATTGAGAGAATCGCTTAGATAGTAAGCATCTTTCTTCGTGTTCACGTTCCTAATAAATGAGTAAAAAGGTGGAAGCTCCGAAGTACGATTATAAAAAAGAAGACATTATACAAAAAGCTGAACAAATCCTAACAATTCTGTTCACTGGAAGAAGCTTTATCCTCCAAGCCATTATCATTCGATATGTTCAAATTCCGTCTTTTGCACTGCCACACTACAACTGCAATCAAAATTGGGATTCCCACAAGAAAGCTCAACACCATAATTGCACCTGCAGAATTCAAACAACAAAAAAGTTACATGTAGTAAGAAAAATATGCACTTTAAATTCTTGAGACAACAATTTACTAGAGTTTAATTATAGAGACTTACCTATTCCTATTCCGCCATAGAACAATACAAAAACTGCCAAAGTTACAAAGAAATGAACAAAAAATAAAAACAAGTAAGTAAAATTTCACCTTTTGAGTTATAACATAATTGTGTTGAGACAAAAATTATAAGTATATAACTTAAACTCTTACAAGAATAGTACTCGATTTTGCATCGGAAAGAACGTTCAGAAACGGGAGTGCCCTCTTTGCAATAATGAATACAAGTTACAACATCGCTGTTGTCTTCAAGATAGCAAGATCCATCACTCGCTTCACACTCTCTGCATAGCAAACCGTACTTCCATGAAACCTCAAAGCCATAAGCCAGGGCTTGATGAGTGCTTGCTAACGAAGGTGACTTGTTTGTAAAAATACCTGGAGCTGAAGACCATGCCACAGTTTCAACTTTGCAACCGTTTGCTAAATCCGAGGCTAGCCATATTTCTTTTAAGACAAGATAACTAAAATTGGCGTTGGATGCCGTTGTATTTGTTCTACAAAAAGTTGTTGGAATGCATTGTGACAAGTTGATAGGAGTTCGACAGTTGACATAGTTGATTCTATTGTTAATATGAATCAATTGGAAGATTTCGCTAGTTAAGCCTCCGTAATTTGCTCTGTAATCAGGGAAAACAGAGCAATTTTCATTCTGATCTTTTAGGCCAGGATCAAGTAGCCTTATCATGTAGCTTCTGTAATTAATATCCTGCACGTAGAATTTTCTGGACTTGTAAGTGTAGATGGTTTGATTGTTCTGGTAATCAAGTTTGTATTCATGTTTGCCACAATGCTCGGGATCAGACTTCAATCGGAAAGGAAATTCTATTTCTAGTATATCGCCACAGGAAAAAGGGATACATTGAGAAGAAGTAGTACTCTGGGCAAGAGAGATTGTTATGAATGTAACAAATAGAAGAACACTATCAAAAGACGAATTTCTTATCGACATGTTGTCAATAGAATGGATCTTTCTTGTTGATGTGGTTTTATATAGTGATCAAGTTATCTTGTTTTTTTAATAAAAATAAAGTGGAATGTCTTGTCCACTTCAGTCTATTTTATTACTTATATGATAGGATTATGACATTTTCAAGATAAATAGTCAAATTTCAGTTGACATTATTGGAAGATTCAATAACTGAGAAATTTGTGAGTATAATAGAGAATGTTTTAGCGTGTTGACTCTTACTAGAATGATTCTTAACTCAGCAACCATTGGCCTGAGCAACAAGTTATCATAGTTGATTTCCACGTTGTATTTTTCTAGAATCCAAATTTATGACAGTATGATTGTTTTGGCAATCGAGCCGGAACATTTGAATCTCCACCATTTCTGGGATAAGCTTTCAATCGTAAAGAAAATTGATGTCATGAATATATATATAACTGCAAGAAGAAGAACACCAAGTAATGTTTTCTTGAATCTATAGCTGAATGAGAGAACAGAACTACGGTTAACAAGCTAAACATCCAAAACTGCTGTTTGAGTGTCCTTTTTTTTTTGCTCTTCAAATCAACACATAACACACTGTCATTTTCTATTATTAGTACTTAATGGAAAAATCCCCGCTAGGTCTAAACCAACTCAAATCGAACCAGGAACACCCCTGGATAAAACTAAGCCACTTGTATACTGTAAATTGACTATATCTTCTTCGAGGAAGGCGAGTATTTGTAGAAACGACAAGAAGTTATCGTTGAGACAAATCTCATTTCTTGGACAAGGATAGAGATAAAGAGAACTTGGTTTCAACTGAAATATATGTCCTCCAACTTTGAATGTGCACAAATAGACATTTAAATTTGTATAAAATTGAACAAATAAATATACGTGTCCTACGTGACATAATACATGTAGGATGTCACATAGGATGCCATGTAGAACGTGTGTGTCTACTTGTGCAATTTTATACAAGTTTAAATGTCTACTTGTGCACAACTATAATTAAAGGACACATAGATCAAGTTAAAAGTCACGTTTATGTATTAAGACAAAGAACAGTACTACATACTTCTGTTTTTTAGAGTGAACATGAGTTTTAGTAACTTAGTTGTTGGAAAATCCCACATGTACGAATTCACGGTAAAAACTAAATCAGTTAACTCTCAAAAATCGGATAGTGCCATATAAATTGAGAGAAAGTGAGTACATGATTTCGCTGTTCCTAACTAGCGTATACTTGATCGGACAGCAGAGAGCTATTGCTTTTGATCCAGAAACGAAAGAATTTCATGTCCAATAATTGACAGAATGCACAAAAATTCATTCATTCACTTACAAGAATTAGGTAAATCAAAAGATTTAAGAAAACAACATATACAATCAAATAAATAATAAAGGAATAAATACAATACAGGACTAAACTGGAAACAAAAATTCTAGCAGTAAATAGATTGACCTTGTCCTAGAGTTATAAACAAAATACACAAAAGCGTCTGTTATAATGGCTTGGATTGTACGTGGATACTAACAAATACTATGAAGATAGAGCGTAAAATCAAAGAATCCTAACAATTCTGTTCACTAGAAGAAGCTTTATTCCCCAAAATATCATCGTTGGATGTGTTCAAGTTCCGCCTTTTGCACTGCCACACCACAACTGCAATCAAGATTGCGATTCCCACTATGTATCTTAGCGCAATAAGTGCATCTGCAGAATATCAAAAAATAATATATATCGTAAGAAAAATCTCCAATTTTCTTAAGACGATAACAATGAGATAATATCTCAGATGATCTTACCTATTGCTATAGCGCCGTAGGCCAATACAAAAACTGTGAAATTGTAAAGGAAGAAGAGAAAATAAAAACAAGTTAGTGAAATTTTATGACATGATTGTGTAAGAAAAAAAATTGTCCATGTATATAAGTTAAATTCTTACCTGAATAGTACTCGATTTTGCATCCGAAAGAACGTTCAGAAACGGGAGTGTCCTCTTTGCAATAATGAATACAAGTTACAACATCGCTGTTGTCTTCAAGATAGCAAGATCCATCACTCGCTTCACACTCTCTGCATAGCAAACCGTACTTCCATGAAACCTCAAAGCCATAAGTCAGGGCTTGATGAGTGCTTGCTAACGAAGGCGACTTGTTTGTAAAAATACCTGGAGCTGAAGACCACGCCACAGTTTCAACCTTGCAACCGTTTTCCAAATCCGAAGCTTGCCATATTTCTTTTAAGACAAGATAACTAAAATTGGCGTTGGGCGAAGTTGTATTTGTTCTACAAAAAGTCGTTGGAATGTATTGTGACGAGTTGATAGGAGTTCGACAGTTGACATAGTTGATGCTATTGTTAATATGAATCAATTGGAAGATTTCACTAGTTAAGCCTCCGTAATAATTTGCTCTGTAATCAGGGAAAACAGAGCAATTTTCGTTCTGATCTTTTAGGCCAGGATCGAGTAGCCTTATCTTGTAGCTTGTGTAGTTAATTTCCTGCACATAGAATTTTCTGGACTTGTAAGTGTAGAAGGTTTGATTGTTCTGGCAATCGAGTTCGTATTCATGTTTGCCACAATGCTCAGGATCAGTCCTCAATCGGAAGGGAAATTTTATATCGCGAATTTTGCCACAGGAAGAAGGGACACATTGAGAGGTAGTCTGGGCTATAGTGCTTGTTATGAATGAAACAAGGAGAAAAACACTAGCAAAAAATGAAATTGTTATGGACATTTTGTCAATTGAATATACAGAGGATAATGATATTCTTTTATCTTCATATGTGGTTTATATAATGATGCAGTTTTCTTAGTTGTTTGATAAATAAATTTGACTTTTGTTGCAGCGTGTGTCCAATTAAATGTTAGGATTATTCATTTGGCCAGTCTTATCCACACACGTTGCTTTCAGTAACACGATAAAGTGGGATTATGACATTTTCAATATAAATTGGGGGAAATGATATTTCAGTTGCCATGTTTGAAAGTCAAAAGATATTAAAAGATTCAACAGAAAATGATAAAAATCACTCCCACCCCTTCCACTCAACTTTGAACAATAATCAAACTGTCCTTTTATGCTATGCATTATCTTTTTTCATGTTGATTTACAATTTTTAATGTACACAATTTCTTCTTTACAACATTGGACATAAAATATTGGGTCGTTTGGTAGGGTGTATAAGAACAATGCAAAATAAGGTGCATTAGTAATACTTATATTAGTTATGCAAGCATTATTTCTTATACACTATTTGATTTGATGTATTAAAAATAACAAATCTTGCATAATTTCTATTTAAAAATATATATTTACAAAAATACCCTTCACACTTTATTTATTTTTACACTTCCTTTGTAAAAAGTTCTTTGCTAAAACATAAAAAAAAAAAATCTTTGTTAAAACATTATTAACTCTTCTTCTTCTTTTTTTTCAAAAATAATATTAAATAATTGTACTATTGCGTCAAAATATTTTTGTGAAAAATTGGCAAAAATATTTTTTATAAAGTTTATCGCTACAATAGTAAAAAAAATTGATTAAATTGTATTGAAATTAGATTTTAAAAAAAAGATACTTAAAAGATCCTATCAAAATGGAACTTATCCATCATTAAGAACTTCTACAAGCTCAAAAGGAATCTCAGGTGGAGCAATAGCTGGCATATCGATTGCATCAGTTCTTGTGGTATCTTACGTTTTATAGAGGTAAGAAAACGGAGGAAAATCCGTTTCTTAACTTGGAACCTTACAAACACAGTAGTTTTGTTTTGTTTTTTTTTTGGATGAATAGTAGGGCAGGCCCTTTTATTCAATAAAATGAAATCAAATCCTCCCAAAAAAAAACCCCATTAAGACACCAACAAATTTAAAAACACTGAAAAACAAATAAATATAAAAATAAAAACATATGACAAGAAAGAAAATGAAAAGATTCTAAAGTTGTGAAAAAATGCTAGGAAATGTTTTAAAAGGATTTTGAGGGTAGTTTTGTAATTATTTAATCTAATGCAAGTGTTAAAATGTTATGTATTACTAATACCTAGAAGTACTTGGTATTAGTAATACACAACTTAATACACAATAGAGTGTATAACTAATGCTTGCATTAGTTATACATGGCATGAAAAAGTCTACCAAACAAGGTACTACTATTACACACATCTAATGCATGCATTATATTTTCTAATACACTCTATCAAATGACCCCTTAGTTCCATGCACTTTTGTGTTTATTCATCTTATAATCTTTAGTCCGTATGTGAGTCCACCCCGAGGCAAGTGATCAGGCCCTTTACGAAAAACTAACTAAGAACAAGGAAGAAGAAACTACACAACAGAAAGTATAGCACACAAGAAGTTTACGTGGAAACCCTTTTGCTCAAGAAAGAAAAAAAACCACGACCTACCTTGAAGGGTTCCACCAACAACTTCACTAACAACACAACCCAAGTATCAAATTACTAGCTCTTGCAACCCATGAATTAAATTCTTAATTCCTATCCCCTTGTAATAACTCTATTACAAGACAAACGAGCAATAACTCTATTGCCCCATACTATAACAACTAAATCTAGCTTATATAAACTTCAAAAATACACATGGCTAACTAAATCTGCTATCACCCTGCCCTGCTACTCTATAGTATGGTGCAAACACAATACACTTTGACAACTGGGTTGTTGACTTTAAACCTAGCTCTTGAATTTATTTCTTGTGCATAAAATTTTTGAAATTTAATACAGGATTTTGTTGTTCGCGATTAAGGTATACTTGAACGTACAACAGAGTGTTATGGAATGGAAGAAACTAGAAAGATAAATTAAAGAGAGAATAAATGATAACTCTTTGTATTGATTCTTGCATTGATTCAAATAGAAGAGTACATCCCTATTTATAAATAATTAAGGAGAATCCTTCTTAAAGGAGAGTCTTTCTTAAAGGAGAATCATTCTTAAAGGACAATCCTTCTTAAAGGAGAATCATTCTAGATACTAGACTAAAATAAAACTAAATATTTTGCAATTAATGTAAACCTTAGACTTGAAAGGAAACTAAATACTATAAAATATTTTTAGACTAAAATAAAATAAAATAAAAAGATTCTACCAAATTCCAACATTCCCCCTCAAACTCAAGTTGGTGTATTTGACTTGAGTTTGAACACTTAATTATTCTTCAAAAATATCTTCTAATAAAATTCATCCTCACATTCTTCTTCTACTAGTAATGCTTGTGATTTATCTTGAGTGTCTTTGAACTTGCACACTTTTGTAACATGACCTGTTTGTTTGCAACTTCCGCATACTGCATCAGATCTCCACCAACAGAATTTTTCCAAATGTGTTTTCTTTTTGCAATATTTGCAAGGAGGATAATCAACTTTTCTTTTTTGATAGTTTGCATAAAAGATACCTTCAACAATTTTATCTTGTCTGAAAGCTCTTCTTTGCTCTTGTGCTTGAAGAGCACTAATCAATTCAACAAGAGAGATGGTAGAGAGATCTTTAGACTCTTCCAAAGCAGAGATTTTAGACTCAAATCTTTCGGGAATAGTTACAAGAATCTTTTCAACTATTCTATTATCTTTAAAATCCTCACCAAGCAACCTGATTCTGTTGACAATCAAGGAAATCCTGTCAGAATAATTAGTGATAGTCTCATCCTCTTGCATCCTAAGAGATTCAAAATCTCTTTTCAAATTCAGAATTTGATTTTGTCTGCCTCGTTCACTTCCTCGGTATTCCTTCTCAAGTTTTTCCCAAGCTTCTTTTGCTGCCTCACATGCAATGATTTTAGAAAAGATTGAATCTGCAACTGAATTTTGAATTACAATTTTGGCTTTGTGTTTTTTGATTTTCTCTTCTGAGTGAAGTTTGATTTCAGCATCAGAAGATTTTTCAGTGAGTTGTTGTATGGGTTTGTCTTCCATTACAACTTCCCACAAATCATAAGCCTGAAGATAAGACTTCATCTTAACTGCCCAAATTTGATAATTTTCACCATTGAAGGTTTGTGAGGCATTGAAAGAAAGAGTATTGCTTGTCATGGTTTGAAAAATAAGGTTTAAACTAATATAGATTAAAAATTGGTTAAAAGTAGCCCTGCGTTAAAAATAAAAGCACGGGTTAAAATTGGCCCTGCGTTAAAAATAAAAGCACGGGTTAAAAGTGGGTTGAAAATAGATATGAATTAAAAGTGGTTGAAAGTTCTTCTTCAACGAACTCACAGATCCATTAAGATCAATGTAAGACTCTGATACCACTGTTATGGAATGGAAGAAACTAGAAAGATAAATTAAAGAGAGAATAAATGATAACTCTTTGTATTGATTCTTGTAGTGATTCAAATAGAAGAGTACATCCCTATTTATAAATAATTAAGGAGAATCCTTCTTAAAGGAGAATCATTCTTAAAGGACAATCCTTTTTAAAGGAGAATCCTTCTAGATACTAGACTAAAATAAAACTAAATATTTTGCAATTAATGTAAACCCTAGACTTGAAAGGAAACTAAATACTATAAAATATTTTTAGACTAAAATAAAATAAAATAAAATAAAAAGATTTTACCAAATTCCAACACAGAGAACTATTGCTTTTGATCCAAAAACGAAATAATTTCTTGTCCAATAATCGACAGAATGCACAAATATCCACTCATTCACTTACAAGAACTAGGTTAATCAAAAGATTTTTAAAAAAATACTTAAGATATACAATCAATGAATCAAATAGATAATAATGGAATCTCTAGATACTATACAGGACTAAACTGGATTAGATTGACCTTGTCCTAGAGTTCTGAACAAAATACAAAATAGCTTCGATTGTACATATGGATACTAACAAATGGAGTACTTATGATGATAAAGCTTAGAATTATCAAAGAATTCTAACAATTCTGTTCACTGGAAGAAGCTTTATTCCCCAACACATCATGGTTCGATGTGTTCAAATTCCGCCTTTTACACTGCCACACCACAACTGCAATCAAGATTGCGATTCCCACAAGCATGAGTGCACCAACTGCTATACCGCCATACGCCACTACAAAAACTGCCAAAGAAGAACATAAAAACAAGTTAGTAAAATTTTATGACATGAGTATAACTTATAATGTCGATGTATATAAGTTAAAACTCTTACCAGAATAGTACTCGACTTTGCATCCGAAAGTACGTTCAGAAACAGGAGTGTCCTCTTTACAATAATGAATACAAGTTGCTACATCACTATTGTCTTTGAAAACACATTCGTCATCTCTCCCACACTCTCCGCATAAGAAATCACGCCTCCAAGAGAGCTCAAATCCGTAACCCAGGGCCTGATGAATGCTGGATAACGAAGACGATATGTTAGGTGAAATCCCCGGAGCTGATGACCATGCCACAGTTTCAACTCTGCAACCGCCTGCTAAATCTGAAGCTTGCAATATTTCACCTACGACAAAATAGCTAAAACTAGAATTGGTAGCAGTTGTATTTGTGCTACAAAAACTTGTTGGAATGTATCGTGAAGAGTTGATTGGACCACGACAGTTGACATAGTTGATATCGTTGTCAACATTAAGCCATCCGAAGATTAGGCTAGTCATGGCATCGTAACTTGCCCTGTGTTCTGGGAAAACAGAGCAATTTTCAGTCTGATTTTTTAGGCTGGGATCAAGTAGCCTAATTGAGAAGTTTGTATAGTTAATTTCCTGTACGTAGAATTTTCGCGACTTGTAATGGAAAATGGTTTCATTGTTCTGGCAATCGAGTTCATATCCGGTCTTACCACAATGCTCGGGATCAGACCTCAATCGGAAGGGGAATTTTATATCGCGAATATCGCCACAGGAAGAAGGGACACATTGAGACGTACTATTCTGGGCTATAGAACTTGTTATGAATGTAACAAATAGAAAAACAGTAGCAAAAAATGAATTTGTTATGGACATTTTGTCAATTGAATATACTGAGGAAAATAGAAAGACACAAATGATATTCTTTTTTTCTTGATGTGTGGTTTATATATATAAGGAATAAAAATGACTTTTCTTGCAGCGTGTGCAATTAAATGTTAGGATTATTGATTTGTTAAGTTGAAGTTGAATAGGTTAAGAAATGTATTGCCCAGTCTTATCTACACACGTTGCTTTCAGTAACATGACAGAGTGGACTTATGACATTTTCAAGATAAATTGGGGGAAATGATTTTTTAGTTGCCATGTTTGAAAGTCAAAGATATTTATTGAAAGATTCAAGAGAGAATTACTAAAATGGTTCTTTATATCTGAAGGTAGGTTTATGATAGTTCTTTTAAGGGCTAACCCATCGGTGGCCCCCTAAATTTGGCATCAATTTTCACTTAGACACCTGAACTATGCTTTGTTCATTTTAAACACCTCATGTAAGACCCTGATATGTCATTTTGACACTTTTTTTACATTCAGCAAAAATATGATGGTGAGTGTGTTCCACTCGCGGATGATGTGTAAAGTGTCAAATTAAATGAGGACACTTGTCATTTTGTTCAAAATAACTCTTAAATAATAAACTATCAATTATAAAAAAAAAAAAAAAGGCCAATGGATCGATGACACATGGCATTTTTTCCCAAATAATAACAAAAGAAGGATTAAATCACCTTAAAAAATCATTAGGACAAGCATCTCCCACCCCACCGCCACCCCCATCGTCTTCTCCATCGTTGGAGAAACAAGCATAGTAGCACACACCCCTTAATCTTCTACCATATACCCGAAATTTTTTCTATCTCTTTTACTTAAATATTGTTCAATCCTTCTATGGTATAACTTTAGTGAACTCGTGTAACTCAAATTTTTTCAAATAAATGCAGCTCCACAAAATTTATTGCTAAAAGAAAATTCTTAAGATTTTATTGCTAAAAAAAAAAAAAAATCTAAGATCCAATGAACTTTTAAAATACAAATGTGTACGTGTTCATATCACATTATTAAGTTTCGTTTAATGGGATTATCTCTTTTTTTTTTTAGTGACTTTTTATTCATCCCCAACTTTTCATTTTTTTTCTTCAAATTTCAGTCTTTTTTTCTCATATTAAATTGAGGAAGAAGGGCATCATCCTTGGGAAATCTTGGGGAAAGCCCTGACGTTTGGAATTAGATTCCTCGTTTGTGGCATCATCGAATATATTTCACCATGGAAGAAGGTTAAGTTTGAGAAAATGGTGGTTGAAAAAATGGGGAAGAACAAGGAAATATAAAATAAAAATTGGCTAAAAAAGAGCCTGACGCGCGGTTAATGAGTGGGTCACACTCACTATGCCATATCAGCAAAAAGTGTCAAAATGACACATCAGGACCTTACATGAGGTGTCTAAAATGAACAAAGTCTAGTTCAGGTGTCTAAGTGAAAATTGATGCCAAATTTAGGGGGCCACCGATGGGTTATCCCTTCTTTTAAGTACGCACTAAGCAATTTAGGTCTTTTAAGTTTGTTAATGAGTTACTTTTTCTGTTTGAATTTATATGATATAGTTTGATTGGATACGAAGTTTAAGAAAGAAAAATTGACTTTTAAAATTTATGGTCTTAAATAAGTCACAAGAAGTTTGTGTGGTAATAAAAATTAACACTTTAAAATTAAATTATTACTAAATATATAAATGTATCAAAGTTTTTGGCATTGATTGAAAATGAAAGTATGTCATATAAATCGAGTCAATGAGGTAAGCTTTTAGTCTCCTTCAAATATTTTTTGTAATATTTGTTATTTCTAGAGTTTGGTGTAACTTTTTGAGGTGTAATTTCTGCAACTTTTTACTTCCTCCGTTTAAAAAAGAATGACCTCATTTCCTTTTCAGTCTATTACAAAATGAATGGCCTATTTCTTTTTTTGGTAACATTTTAATTTCAATTTTTTATGTGGCATGTTTAAGGCCACAAGATTAAAGGGTAATTTTGTACATTTGACATAACTTTAATTTAGGACCACAAAATTTAAAAGTCTTTTTTACTTTTTTAAACTCCGTGTCAAGTCAAACCAGGCCACTCTTTTTAAAACGGAGGGATGCAACATTTTGTATTTTATATTTTAGGATTTGACGTGATTTTCTTGGTATTTATTATCAAATTCTTTTTCAAATGTTGTCCATCAAATCTAACAAACATAAACCATTAATACTTGATGAGCGCTAAAATACTACGTACTAACTTTTTGCAAATTTGAAGGCCCAAAACTATATTATCCATACTTAAAAGTCTATTTTGAATTTATCCTCAAACATAAGGGACAAATTTTGTCATATTTTTCTCTTCAATTCAAACAGCTCAGCAACTTGTTATAATATGTTTAGCGTGTTGACCTTTAAGCACACAACTAGTTTTTTTTCCCAAAGGAACCATTCTTTTTATTACTTTCCTAATTGGCAACTAAAGCACCATTGTTAGAGAAATGTCTCCACTGATCCACTTGTTTCTTCATCTAATTTTCTTAACTGTAACTCTAGGACAACAAGTAACACCCCATGATCAATGTTTACCAACAAGATGTGGCGATTTCGGTCCGGTAATTCGATTCCCTTTTCGTCTCCAAAATCATCAGCCAAGTCACTGCGGATACCCTGGTTTCGAACTATCTTGTACTTCAAGAAATGTTACTCAATTCAACCTCCAATTTCCAATACAAGCAACTATCAACAAAGTCGACATTTCAATATCAGCTAACGTTTCTGTTCAGGAAATTAATTACAAGTCACAGACAATAACATTATCAGACCTCAATGCTTCGTGTCTTCCCAGACACATTGCGAACATTAACTCCTCTGCTTCAATTTTTACTTTTGATCCGAACTCGTATGGTGGATTCACTTTATTCAATTGTTCGTCAAAGCAAACGTATTCATCGTCTTCTATTCGGATCAATTGCCTTAGCAATCCTCACTATGATGTCCTTGCCTTTCGATCTTACAATAGTATTTCTGAGTATCCCTCATCTTGTACAATGATGTACAACATTTCAGATGTTCCAAACGAGGTACTTTTCGGGAAGCAAGAATATAGTTATACACGAATTTATCTGCATTGGTCTGAACCATTTTGTGGGAATTGTGAAGAGGATGAGAAGTACTGCAAGTTGAAATCCAATAGTTCAAGTAGTGAAACTGAATGTGTTGACATTCCAGAAGAACCCAGCAAAGGTACATCTTTAAAATTGATTTTCCCCTTTTCAGTCTCTTAATAATTTTTTATTTACCTTGAATAAGAATCAGAACCTTAGCATAGAAGTAAGGAATAGGTCAAAACCCTCTAAACTATTGCTATTTTGCAAGTTTTATGTCTAAACTATTGGATGTTCTTGTTACTTCCCTGGATTATAACCAGAGGCGGGTTCAAGATTTAAACTCTATAGGTTCAATTTTAAGATTATTAACATTGAACTCATTATATTTTTAAAGTCATGGATAACTTTAATGCTATATATGCCTCTGAATCTATAACTCCTTTTAGATCAAAAACCTTTCGACTGAATATGTGGCAAAATGTTTGGGATAACTTGCTAAGAAACGCGTGGAGGATGAAAAAGAGTCAACTAGAACAATGAGTTCATTAGGTATGAAACTCGCAAATAGGTGATAGTTTGGGTGGGGAGGGGGGGTTAACCTATTCACTCAAACTTTTTCATGTGTATTGTCACTTGAAACTCTTTGACGGAGCTTGATGCTCATGTAGCATGTCATATTCGGAGGGGATATTTTGATATGAATTCACATAGTTATAGTCTTAAGAGATCAAGATTGTTAGTATTCATTTCCTTTTTTTAGTGCTAAATAACAAGTACTACATACCACTACAAGCTAATAATATTATCATCTTCATTTACAGGGCTGTCAAAGAAAGTTACTGTTGCAATTGTATTAGGTAGCCTGTTTGCCTTTGTGTTAGTCTCTCTAGCAGCCTACAAGATTGTCAAATTGAAAATGAAGAAAGAGGATCAGAAAAGAATTGAGAGGTTTTTGGAGGATTATAAAGCTCTGAGGCCTACAAGATACAATTATGCAGATATTAAGAAGATCACAGAGCAATTCAAGTATAAACTTGGTCAAGGAGGCTATGGGAAAGTATACAAAGGGAAGTTATCAAATGAAATTCTCGTGGCGGTTAAGGTACTTAACAATTTCAAGGGTGAAGGGGAAGACTTCATCAATGAAGTAGGCAGCATAGGTAGAATTCATCATGTGAACGTTGTGCGTTTAGTTGGATATTGTGCTGATGGTTATAGACGAGCTCTTGTGTACGAATATTTATCAAACGATACACTTCAAAAGATCATATCATCAGGGAATGGAAGAGGGTCATCATCACTAGGTTGGGAGAAGATGTTACAAATATCTGTAGGAATCGCCAAGGGACTCGAGTATCTCCATCAAGGTTGCAATCAACGAATTGTTCATTTCGATATCAAACCTCATAATATCTTGTTAGACCAAGATTTCAATCCAAAAGTTGCTGATTTTGGGCTGGCAAAGTTGTGTGCCAAGGAGCAAAGTGCTGTGTCAATGACTGCAGCTCGAGGTACTATTGGCTATATCGCCCCTGAAGTGTTCTCCAGGAACTACGGAGATGTGTCATATAGAGCAGATATTTATAGTTTTGGCATGTTGTTGCTTGATATGATTGGTGGAAGGAACAAATTTGACGATGCTGCAAAGGCGGAGAACAGTAGTAGTCAGATTTACTACCCGGAGTGGATGTACAAACAACTCGAGAAAGGTGAAGAAATAGCAATCCAAATTGAGAATGAAGATGAGAACAGCATAATCAAGAAACTAGCAATCGTAGGACTTTGGTGCATTCAATGGTTTCCAGCGGATAGGCCATCCATGAAAGTTGTGATTCAAATGCTAGTAGGAGAAGGCATTCCCATAATGCCACCAAATCCATTCGGCTCAATGAATTCGACAGACATGAAGACTAGTGCAGAGAGAAGCCAATTTAGCAGTGAGATTGAAAGTAGTTTTGGAACTGGTGCAAGTTCAAATTGAGTAGATGTGATGCATTGTATATTTTTCAAGTTAATTGATACTATACGATCTAGTATGTCCTTGATGTATATATGTATCAATTTGGTTGTTATACATTGTACTCAATAAAACTTTGAATAAAGCTGATTTCTCAAAATAGAGAATTTACTTTACAATACAGCAAATGAGACTTGTAAGTTGCAATATGACCATTTGGCATGTAAAAAAGGACGCTTGTATTATTAGCTTGTACACCAAAAACCATTAAAAAGGAAAGGCCAAGAACTTTTCTGTCTAATTTTCACAAGAACATTGAGCATGAGTTCCATTTATTCTCAAAGATTAAAGCCGACAACAAGCAGTGAGCACCTCATTATGCATACATATACCACAATAACTGGGAGTCGAGGCTAACTTTAATTCACTAAACTAAGGTTCATCTCGTGTAGTCTAGATTACAAGATGAAGTATAAAACTCAAATCACAAATGAGATTTGATTATGTCTTTTTTTCTCAATATTAAACCAGCGTATCAATTATCAAAACATATAACAATATCGGATAAATTTATGACACTTTGATTTCAGCGTTACGGTATTTGGTATGGTTTTTAAAACTTAGTATTCAATACGTATTTATATTTTACTTCATTACATATATAATCTACGATATATTATTATACAGATAATTAATATAAAGTAATAAAATGTCCAAAATCCTTCTGACTAAAAACTTCTCGTCTTTCCGGCTAAATACTCTATAAAACTAAAAACTTAATTTATACATATATAGTCATGTACAGTACAAAGTAATTACTCAAACATATGTATCGTACTTTCCCTTGATCATTTCAAGCATGAGAGATTTCATTCCCAAGTCATAATTCTCCATTATATGTAAGTTGAAATAGAATAAACCATAATTACAGTACTACACAAATCAAAACTGAACCATATCCACCTAATTCAATATGGTAATGATATACCATTTCAAATTATCGAATCGAAATTTTCAAAATCATATTATACAGTGCCATGAACACACATAGGGGAATTGCGGCAAACTGGACAAGAAGCATTTAATCGAAGCCATTCGTCTATGCAGTCTGCATGGAAACAGTGTAGGCATTCAGGAATGGTCCTTAAAGTCTCTTTGGGCTGATATTCAGCCAAGCAAATTGAGCAGACATTATCATCAGGCTTGGGCAAACGTCTGCTCTCTCCCAATATAGTTTTGGGATATGATTCTATTGTGGGCCCATCTAAGCCCGTAAATACGATAGGTTGTGGTGCAACGGCAGAACTGAATTCTAGTACTGGTTGGGCTCTTCTCCTGCAAGACCTTATCCTTCCACGTATGAAACATAGAAGCCCAATCAAGAATAACATTGCTGGTACCCCAGCTCCCACAATTATAGCGTAACGCGCGCCTCTAGGAAATACTGCAAACAATTTCAAATCATTTTTTATTTTTTTACAGTTAGTGAGTTGGTATATCTTAAAATACACCAGCAACTATCAAAGATTATGGTGAAATGACAAGTACTTTTTTTTTATTTTTAACTAGATGTTTCGTAGTTTGAGCTTTGAATACGGAGTCACCTTTTATTAGATACCAGATGAGAAACAAAAAAACTACTATTTGTGAATATGGATAGAAGTCTAGTTATAAAGAAGGTAGTATAAGGGGAAAAAATGATTACTTACAATAGATTTAACTTGGCATAGTGATGATGATGTATTGTCAATGCATTTTAACCTGTTATAATAAGTACTTTGTCCACACAAACAAATGATACCATTTTAATAGTAATAGCTACTCATGGCACAGTCTCCTAAGTTATGACCTAAATTCTCTCTTTTGATAAGCCAAAAGCTCTTGACATAAGGAGATTCGATCCAATATGTTCAATTCAATTCCCGTGCTATTTAATTTATTGCAACTCTAATATAACAACATATCAACAATATATTTAGTGAAATTTTACAAGTGGGGTCTAAAATAATAGAGTGTAAGCAGACCTTAATACTACCTCATGAAGATAGAAAGGTTATTTTCCAATATCTTTCTACAAAAATGACTATAGTATGAATAATGGGGGATTTACTTTGATTTCACACTTCTATTTATTTTTTTGGTTCAACATATTTCCTTCGTCACTTTACCTATTAAAATAATGCAAGAAAGAGAAAAGTAAGGCAACATTTCACGCATGGCCTTATAACGTAGAAGAAAGGGCGTATGTGGGGACTATTGACTCACTCAAAGTTTTAATGCTCCAATTCCAAAGTCAAACTTTGAATATTTGAGTGCAAAGGGGAAAAAAATAAAGAGCGTCCCATAAAACTATTGAGTAACATAGATAAAGTGCAAGGAAACATAAAGATACAAAACCACAAAAATAAAATGCCACTAAAATAATGAAAATGGCTTTAAAAGTCAGATGAAGTTATCATTTCTTGCATCTTCTTCTCTTTACTTGTCTTTTATGGTTTTTGATTTAGTAGTCATTATCAAATTGGTCCATTATTTCAATTTCAAATTTGAAGTATACAATATGAAAGTTCGTTTCATGTCCAAATACAATAGGATATGAACCTCAGCATAGAGTGAAGATGTGAACAACTCTCCAACTAAGCTACATTCAACATAATGTTCAAACACAATAATCTCAACCAACTCATATCGAAATGTTCTACAAGACATTTTCTCACATTATGGTGTGCATATTCAGATTTTAGAAACAGGATACTAACTAATTAATTATTTAACTAAGTACCTTCTAATATTATTATATATGGTTGGCTACTTCCGTGTTTATCGGACTATCAACCATATGAAATGAACACAGTCTTCAAGAGGGGAGTTGGCTATGTTGACTTAAACATGTGAAAAGAAGTACGAATTGCAAGCTTCGAGATTATTGAATTAACAAAAGGATAGGAGACTTCAAATACTGAAGTCTAGGCCTAAAACCTTATTAAATGACATGAAATATTAAAATTTTGTGCTATGAAATGATCATTTGAAACTTTTATTTGGTCAATGCCAGAAAGAGAGAAGAGAGACTTTTTCTTCTCAACAATAGAACAAGGAAAGCCCTCAAATTTTGTATAAGAAGTGCCATGCTATACGAAAAAAAAAGTGTAGAAAGAAGAAGAGAAATTTCAATGGAATGGAAAACCTTAATTTTACGTATGATCATTGAACTTCATCAATTATAGTGTGAAGTCACAAAATTATTTTTGTCTTAGTAAAATAACTCAAATTAACTATAACAATAAAATTAGCGAAACTATTTTTAGTTGCAAAAAATAACATTAAAACTAATAAAAGTATATAGAAAGCAAAAAAAAAAAAAAAAGCTATTGAGTGTAAACTCATATGGTGACACATCTATGGATAGTTCAACTATAATTAGAAAGCATCCTAATTTTGCGACCAACAAGCCTTTTAACTTGCCTATGAAAAGCTCTAAATATTCACACACCAATTTAGAGTTTAAGGAGCTCTTTATTGGATTTGAATATACTCCCTCAGCTTACTTTTACCTGTTCATTATATTAAAAAATAGAAATATTTTTATTTGTTACTTTTCGCGCATGAAGAGAAAAAGACATACTATTATTTTCCTGGTTTATTCACCAAAATCATTTCTCAAAACTTAAAAGTAAATATCAATTAATATTGTGGAAAGTTTCAAAAATCTGGACAAGTAAAAGTGCACAAGGAGAAGGGATGTTTTGATTAGGAAAACGGCAATCAGAGATTGATAACGAAAGAAGATTGATGTTTAGAGATCTTACCAATTCGACGACTATTTTCACAAATGATTTCTCGATTAAACGTTGTCCTCTTCAAACTACATCTTCCACCTCTTGACTCACAGATTCTACAATCTGGATTATCCCATGTGACCAGAATAGCATCACTAAGATCGGAGGACACCACCTGTTCGAAGAAAGGCCACTGTACAGGAACCGGTAAAGTTCCAATCGATTTACACTCCGATCTCGACAACAAGTTAAATCCCCTCATAGAAGATGTAGCATAAACAGTATAATTCAAACCACTCAAACAAGCTATTGGATTTAGCTTAAGCGTCGTATAATCAAAGGAGCAATTGAACAATATGAAATTTTGATAATAAACTCCCAAAAAAGGGGAAGCAGATAGATTTAAGTTCAGGAGAAGCTGAGGAAGGCAATCATTAGGATCGTTAAGCCATAATTCCTGTGTAGAATAATTTATGGCTTCCACTGTGAATTCTCCTGGTAATCGAATAATTGTTCTATTTAATGCATCGCAGAATAAGTTGAATCCTGGATAGCCACAATCTGGAGATTGGTAATTACGGAGACGAAAAGGGAATCGGATTAATGGTTCATCTTTGCTACATGCAGATGTGAAGCAAGCTGTGCTTGTTGTGCTAATTAAATAGCACAAGAGAAGAAACAGAGCAATTGTTTTCTCCAATTCCATTGAAAAAAAATAATACAGTTTTGGTTTGTAAAATGATACTTATTACTACTACTATAGTATTGTTAAAAAGAGTATTATTGTTGTTAATTGGTATGAATCAGGACGTCAATATCACAAGTCAATGTTATTTAGAGTTGATTTTTTAATATATATTTTTTGTTTGGTCAAAAAGAAGAGTAGTAATTTATTATTACAACAATTTACTTTGAACTTTATCAGGATTATGAGAGAGTTATTAATAGTGTTGTTTTGTTTGTAATATGGTTTATAGTAAGGCAGAAAGAGAATTGAATTCCTACTCTTTACCTAATTAGTACTATGTATCCAATAAAGTAAAATAAAGAATAGTAGGTAACTAACGAGTGGCGGTAAAAGCATATGTGTATTTTCGTTGAACTTTTATATCAGGTGGATTAAAATAAATTGGATTACTGAAAGTAAAATAAGGACGCTAAAGTTAAATAGCTTTTGGAAAAGAAAAGTATGTTATTGTTTTGTTTTATTTTAATAAACTAAAAAAAGTATCGCATCATGGGACAAAGGAGCAGTAATTTTGTTTTATGCCCCACTAAATTACTACTCATAACAAACAATTTACGGATGAAAGGCCATAGCACAAGCAAGTGCACAGCGCAACTAAAGAATGTTATGTAGTGGATGAGGTTACTTCTCCCTTAATCAGAGATTTCAGATTCGAGCCATGGATATGAAAAGATCTTTGATATGGAGCACTTCCCTCCGAATGAGGCCCTAGACGGCATGAATATCTCATTAGTCGGGCTTCAATACCTACGATCCTATATAAAGTTCAATATGAAATTACATGACATGGACTGCAAAAGGATGACTTCAATCCCTATTAATCATAGAAAGTTGTACATTCTAACGGGCAAACTATAAGGTGAATTAAAACCGTTAATTATTATGATATACCGAAAGGCTTAAAAGTCAAAACTTCAAATTTGAAATATACAAACTGATTAAACCAAAACTGAACTTAAAAAATCCAATTCAATCCAAACTTATTTGGGATTGTAATTTTTTTTCAATCTGAAAATCAAAAATCAAGATTGAAATTTTCATATTCAATCCGAACCTCCAGCCCTACTTCATGTATAAGGGAAAAGAAGAAAGCTTGTATAGCACTCAAAACTGGCCAGTGGAAAAAACACAAAACAAAAATGAATGAATGAATGAATGAATGAGAAAATTATGGTGGTGGGGGAAGGAGAAAGATCATAAATATCAAGAAAATGATCACCATTTTACCAATTCCAAGTTAGAAATAGATAATAATACTACATTAACTCTTGACTTTGTAGACATAGAGTTGGTCAATGCCTTAGTAAAATGGTTTAATTGAATGTTCCATCACACAAAATGATTCAAGTCACCATCAAAGACTTCAATATCTCCCAAATACCAGAAAACTTCAAATCATCTAATACAGATGATTCCAATTCTATCATTGCTCAAGATTATAATTCTATTATTGCTGCTAATAGAGAAGGGATCAATTGGGATATAAGATTTAGAAGAAATATGCACGATTGGGAAGTGAATGATCTGGTAGACCTTTTTGCTAGACTACAACATTGTCACATTAATCTCCAGGCAACAGATAAGCTCAAATGGGGTCACCAGAAAGGAGTTTATACGGTCAAGGAAGGGTATCAACAGTTGTGCTCTAGAAACTCCGTGATAGCTAACTGGCCCTGGAAACTCATTTGGAGGACCAAGCTACCACCTAAGGTAGTTTTTTTTACCTGGATAGCTCTATATGAGGCATGTCTCACCCAAGACAACATAAAGAAAAGAAAAATCCAATTCCCAAACAGATGCTATATGTGCAAAAAAGAGGCTGAAACCCCAAACACCTTCTTCTTCATTGTGAGGTGGCCTCAGAATTATGGAGCATTTTTTTTTTGTCTCTCTGGCATCAATTGGACCACACCCTCACTGTTAAGGATGCATATAAGAGTTGGAGTCTATGGAAAGTTGACAAAGCCATGAAGAAGATCTGGATTATGATACATGCTTGTATTTTTTAGTGTATTTGGTTAGAGAGGAATAAGAGATGTTTTGATGGAGAGTCAACTGCTTTAGGCATTTTGAAGACTAGGTGCACTGAAAATTTGTTTAATTGGACCAACTTGTATCCTGTTGTTAATGCAGAACAACTTCAGGATTTTACTAACTCATTAGCTCTGACTTAGATAGTTTGTATAGTTAGCTAGAGATTTTTTTGTAATCTCAAATGCCATATATTGTAAATCATCTAATCCTCTAAAAGCCACTATCATTTAGAGACAGTAATTCGTAATTAACAAGACCATTTTACCTATATTATATCACGCGTTGTACAATCATGTAACAGCTGCTCTTATTCAATGTTCATTGCACTATTCAAGCATCAGAAGAAAAAAAAGAACTTCGAAAAATAATATCACTATTTGACTAGCACCTACATTATTAGTATTTGTCTCCTACATATCCGATAGGCAACTCATTACCTGTAAGACGACAGTTTGAATCAAAAGCTGAAAAGAAGATTAGAAATCAGAGCAGCGACCACCACGCTCCCAATCACCATAGCGGGTGGGCTCAGGACCTTTAGGGCCTCCAATCTCACCAGTCTTTTTGTTAACATTAGAAGTATCCTCTTCATCACTGTCGTCCTCAACTTCAAGATTCCCTTCATTTTTGTTATCAACCTTCTCCTTCTCATCCAAAGTATGAGCATCATGCTCTCCAGGATGATCATGTTTGATTTGCCCTCCTTGAGTTGAAGAACAAATGAGTCGACTAGCTGAGTTCTTTGAAAAACCAACTTTGGATACTGGAAGCTCAATCAACGATTTCAAGAGATGACCCATATTTCTTGCCATTTCCTATTTGCTTCGCCCAGTCTTGACCAGACTCGCTAGCGAGACAGAAAACCTTCAGAAACGGTAAAAAATAGTGCCTGATCAGATTGCAGTTAACAGGTGCAATTCCATATTTTCTCCTTGACTATCACCAAAAAGCATTTTGAAAATTCTTGCCAGCTTAAAATGTCACAAGCGTAAGCTTTGACATTCAAAGTCACAATTCAATACAGATTCATACCACAATGAAAAAAAAAAACAAATGAATACACATTGTTTTCATCTGAAAGGAAATTGTTTTTAAGACTAATATCATGCAGAGAAGATGCTTCATTGATACCATTAATTTTAAGACAAATATCATAAGATGATAAATTTCTATCCTCACATTTGAAATTTTGAGAGAGTTTATAGTGAAAAAGACTTTCAAGTATAAGTTCCTCATGAGAACACAACATTCAACAAGAAGATGCAACATTTAGTTGGTCAATAAATGATTCTTATCATTGTTCTTGCTTCCATAATTTTCTCAGCTCTGAGGAAGGAAGTGAAAATGATGAGATAAATAGCAACAAGAGAAAAAGGCAATCATGACAAACTTGTAGAAAGAAATAAAGAATGCATCTAAAAACTGTCATTAGACCTCGTCTGCCACCTAAATAAAACAGTACAAGTAATTTTTAAAAAGGAAAACTTTGTTGGGAAAGCACATAGAGAAATAACGACAGCAAATTCAGGAACCCTAACAAGACAGTGATTTCATGGAACAACTTAGAGAAACAGAAGCAAAGAAGTGAATTGAAAATAGACAGGGAGAGCACAGTGGAAAGTGATACTGAGAATAGATACAGAGGCATGAAAAGTTTCCTCTCTCTCTCTCTCTCTCTTAAGTGTGCTATAAAGACTGTTAATTGGAGGAGATTTGCAATTGGAGAAAAAATCTGAAAAAACTAGAACGTTAATAGAGGACAAGTAGCACAAAATTAGCAAATAGTTAAAAACTGTATATACTTACGGCAAAGATTTCATTTTCTTTTATTAAAACAAAGTGATAAGAGAAGTTTATTGAAGGGAACACATGTATTGTATCTAATACTCACATAGAGAAGGTGCAATTCAAAACCACATGTCAGACTCTTCCATCATCCCCTAAATCATAAAAAGCATTTCTGTTCACATTGCCATAATGGCCAACTGTGTGGCATAATGTTGGTTATGTGGAGATAACAAGATCAAAGAGAGATGGAGAGGCTATTTTGGTCAATTGTTCAACTCAAGCCACAAGAATATACAATTTGGATCTAAATACATCTGCGCACGAGAGAAACTTTAGCTATACAGGTAGAATTAAGCCTAAAAAAAATATTTAAAAAAAGGCAGTCTAGTGCACAGAGCATCCTGCATTAGCAGAGTCCGGGTAAGAGTCAAACCCCAAGAGGTGTTATGTGGACAGCCTAACCTAATACAAGCATTAGTGGCTGCCTACATAAAAAGAAGATTAGAAAAGTATGCGGTCCAAATGGTAAATGCATTAAGATTTGGGAGTGTCTTCGGAGAAGGAAAGTTTACCAAGCTATTTAATGTTTTATTTAAGGTGGTAGGATGCATGACGAATATAGGAGTACCCTAATTTCAATTTATAAGAACAAAAAAGATAATTTTTTTATGACAATTGTGTCCGGGCCAGCTTTCATGCACCATGACTAATTCCACAAAACACTTGTCCCCTCCTACCAAACAACATGTACTAGATAACTTTTTTCACCAAGGTTAGGACAGATGGGAGGAAATCACCTAGTGTTTTTTTATCTTTGTTGGGATTTGAATATGAGACCTCATGGTTCTAAACCAACTTCATTGACCACTAGGCCACACCCTTGGATACAAAGAGATATTCCAAGTTGTAAAACAATCATGGAATTGAATTTATAAGTCGTTCAATGAAACTCGGGGAAAAGGCAACTTAGGGACACTGCAAGAGTGACTAAGAATCAGTTTGGATTTACACCCAATATATCTCCAACAAAAGTTATATTCTTACTAAGAAGATTGATGAAAATTCATAGCAAGAGGAGAATAGATGTACACATGGTGTTAATCGATCTTGAAAAAACATATGACAGTGTACCAAAATAGCTTTTTTGGTGTGTTTTGGAGAAAAAAGAAATTCATGTTAAACAGATAAATGTCAGAACGGACATGTAAGAAGGAGCCGTCACTAGCGTGAGAACGGTAGTAGGAGATACAAAGGAGTTCCCCATAACCATGGATTTATACTAAGTTCAGCAACTGACCTGTAATTGTTTACCCTAGTAATCAATTCAGAGTGAAGATGGGATTATTTTACATGGTCGGTAAGGATTCACATAGCCAACCTCGATTTTGTTTAGGATTAAGGTATAGTTGTTGTTGTAAGTCCTTAAAATAGTACATCCTAGGTGTATAGCGTCTAGGCTCTAAATAACAGGGCATAGGCGCTAACTGATGGATCTGAAACAAAAACTTAAGAAAGATTGTTGGTTAGGCACCATCAGTTGGCACCTAAGCACTATCAGAAGTACATAAATTCACAGAGGTGCTACCAGAAAGAACGTGTTCTCACGGACCCTGGAGTCTGGACCTTAGGTGCTACAACTAGCAACTTGACTCCATCATTTAGAGTCTGCATGTCATCCTAGCACAACTATTTTTTCCCTTGAAAAATTACGTCTTCAAAAGTCACAAGATAGCCATGAGAATCTTATTATTATTCAAAAAGAAAAAGATAGATTATGAGGATATAAAGTTGGACCTAGGTTCTTTTCTTTTATTTCATCCTTGGTTAGATAATATTCTCCCCACAAAGACGTTTATTTGTTTAACCACTCTCAGTAAAATCATATTCATATTACTGTGGATTGTCTAAGTAGTGGTCACTAATGTTGCTATTCCAACACCAAACAATATCGCATGAATGAACATTATTGACTGTCTCAATAAATCCTCCACACTGGTTACCGATCTCCTTGAACATTTCCTGAGGCCACAAATTCATGGGTAGACCTAATATTCTGATCCATACCCAGTATCTTCTTATTTCTGCAGGCCAACACGATCTCATGCATGTGACTTAGTTATACCAACTCATGCAATATAATTTGGCATTAGAATAGCAAATATGTTTTTTTCCTTAGCACGAATACAACACAAGATCAACACTTTTTGAAACATCTATCCTAGCATTGATAAAATATTGAATTTAACCAAAATCACAAAGGGAAGTAAATAAATAAATGATAAACAAGTAGGCTTGAAGAAAGTACAACCCAATTTTGCTACTTCTTGTTGTATCATTCGAAGATAATGTCATCACTCATTAGATAGATCCAATTTCACGAACTATTGACTCATCACTTTAATTGTACTGTGGCCATATAAAGCAACTCTCTAAAATTGATGGAAAATGCGAAGGTGGTAATAAAACCAAGATTCGACGTCAAAAACTCACAACTACTGGGCACAAAAATTTACTATTAAGACCACCATTTGACGCAAGATTCTCCTAATCAAGACACTTTTCGACAATGAAATGTAAAATATTTACATGGGATGAATTATTGTATCAACAACAAAGAACATAAAGACACAAGATCAACCAGTCATCTAGGTGGTAATTATCTACCTAAAATCACAAAAAATGTAATTTTGAAACTACCATATAATTAAGGGAAACCCAGGAATAAGAAGAAGCAATCTCCTTGTTTTGCAACCAATTTGCCACAACCCAAGTTACCAAGTTCAAAAAAAGAAACAAGCTCAGTTGTAAGAGACGAAGTAAAAACTAGGGGTTTAGGGGGGAATCTGTGAAAAAAGCTTCGAAATATACCAATTGGGCGATTGATTCAATTTTGAATCTGCTGCGCCTTCGATCTTTCCTCTTTTTTCAGTTCTTCCCTAAAAAAGATTGGCAAATATATATATGGTGGAAACAAATGGGTCAGCTAAAATGAAACTATTCTAATTATACGGAAATGGGTAAAAAAAAAAATCTTTAATAATGTGAAATTGAACCAAAGTATCTTTGTTTTTTTAGTTTCGCCAAACATATCTTTGTTATCAATACTTTGATCTAAAAATGTATCGTTAATACTTTGATCAAAATTGCCCCAGCTGTTTAGAGCATTTTGAACCCTTTTACACTCCATACATATATAGTTTTACATTAATTAAAAAAGAAAAGGAAAAAAACTAGTCACAAATAAATGAAACTATTGTTGTTTTGATTACAAAAGGTAGCACCTGGTATATTTAAGTTGGACTCCAAGAGCTTTGTGTGTTGAATCGACCTCTTAATATGATTTCTTTTACATTTTTTATTAGTGAAAATAAATCTAAAGCTTGGAGACTTCAATTGGTACAACTAGATTATAAGTAAGTTTTTAGAGATCCTTAGGAATTGGAAAGATGGCTAATTTCTTGAAAGAACAAGTTAGGACAAAACAAACTATTCTACTTTGGAGAGAGCTCACAGTAAGGATCTCTTCTTGCTGTAGACGGTTAGATTATGTTGGAAAGCAAGGATGTTTTCTGGCCATACTTTTACTAGTGAATTTATGATCTGACTTGTGAAATTATACTTGATATGTAATTTGTTGGCGGTGGAACTTCCATGGACTATGCCTAGAGATACTTATGACATATTAAAAGTGATGAACTATTTACTTTTTTCGTAAAGCTGAATCACTGTCATCAGTAGATTTGTGATAATATTTTGATTTTCAGCATCTACATCTACAACTTGAACAAATTGCAAAAAGTAAGTTGGACAATACTTCACTTATATAACTTAGTAAATGCGCACACAGTCATCAGAAATAATGTATAACGTGCAAAGTGCACAACCAAATAAATCAAGAAAATCCCCATATATTGATTTTAAAGGAAATTTTGGGCAAACGAACTGTACATATTATTTTATTTTTTTCATCTAGCCTGTGTTGGAGCTACCCTCCAAGCAAACAGACACGGACATAATATAGTTATGAACACCCAAGATGCAGCAAAAAAACAAAATACTATCCCCTACCCCCAAACTCCCCCAAAAAAAGAATCAGAAATTCTCAACTAGTCCCCCTATCCTATGTTCCAGCTGAGCTGCTTTTGATTTACTACGTGTTTCTTTTCTTGGAAGTCGTTTGAAGGAAAATCCCAAAACCAGCCTCAGCCAAAAGCAAGTGCCTTATGTCACGACTGTTGGCTGCTTTTTGACAGATTCTTGTTGGCTAGCTGCATCAGCAGACGAGTCCTCGTCATCCTTCATGAGAAACTTGTCAACTTGAGCAGCTGCTTGCCGTCCTTCAGAGATGGCCCAAACCACCAAAGACTGTCCCCTACGACAGTCTCCTGCTGCGAACACCCCCTCTACACTTGTTGAGAAGCGTCCATAATCAGCCTTGAAGTTGGACCTGTTGTCCTTTTCTAATCCTAGTTTGTCTGCTATTGTCTGAACAAAAATCAAACGCAAGGATAACCAAGTCAATATTTAATTGGGTTTCATCACAGCACCAGGATTTAAAGAGGAAATTAAAATGGAAGTCATTAAATACTAACCGATTCAGGACCAAGGAACCCCATGGCTAGCATAACCAGATCGGCCCCGATAATTTCTTCAGAGCCTTCTACTTCCTTAAATTGGAATCTTCCACTGGCATCTTTTTCCCACTGTACACGTATCACCTCCAACCCTTTCACATTTCCATTTTCATCTCCAATGAACCGCTTGGTCAAAACCTCATAGGATCTCGGATCCTTACCAAACTTTGCAGAAGCTTCCTGATGCCCATAATCTACACGGAAGATACGAGGCCACTGCCAACAAAGAAAGGCAAAGAACGGGTCACAATGACATTCAGGAATTTGATGAAAAACTTGTCAACAGAAGTTCCATGATCACTTTATGATCCTAACTCTGATTATAAAGCCAATTCTAGTAACTTCCACAGGAATTTATAAAGAAAAGTGATCCTAACTCCTACTATAAAGCCAATTCTAGTAACTTCCACAGGAGGTATAAAAGAGCAGTTTCCTCAAGATTTTAGCTGTCAAAAACCTCGTGTTGACACTGAAACCATCATGCACATGATAGACATAAAGCAAGCATCTAATTGAATAAAAAGCTCTAGATTAACTAAAACATGATCAAACCTGTGGCCAAGGATTTCCAGGAGCCCTAGTGTTTGGTGGCTGAGGAAGAAGCTCTAGATTAACTACACTGCTGCAGCCATGGCGAATTGATGTTCCTATGCAATCTGTCCCAGTGTCACCTCCACCAATAACAACCACTTTCTTTCCCTTGGCTGAAATGTATTTTCCATCCTGCAGATTGCTGTCAAGCAAACTTTTTGTGTTTGCGTGAAGGAACTCCATGGCGAAATGGACTCCGGATAAGTCTCGTCCAGGAACAGGAAGGTCCCTACGATAAGTCAACAAGTAGTTTGAGTGAGCAATTATTAATTCAGAAAAGACACACTGACGGCTGAACCAAAAGTGAAATGATGTCCATGGTACTCACCTTGGCTTTGTGGCTCCAACAGCCAAGATAATTGCATCATGATCTTCACGAAGACTATCCAAGGAGTACGCAGGATCATTTCCGATATTTGCATTGACCACAAATTTCACCCCTTCCTTCTCCATAAGGTCAACCCGCCTCTGAACGACATCAATTTTGTCGGTCTTCATGTTGGGCACTCCATACATCATCAGACCACCAATCCTATCAGCACGTTCAAACACGGTGACAGTATGACCCAATCTATTTAACTGATCAGCAGCAGCCAGGCCTGAGGGTCCACTTCCAACAATTGCGACTCTTCTCCTGTTAAGAGGAAAAATGTGAACCATCAAAGTTATGTATGGTAGAGTCTAAAATGTCTAGCCATTAAAGCTAACTACTATAAGCCTCAATCAGTACAGGCACAACTACTTCTGAAAAACTATGGTGCTTACAGCAAACACATTGAAAGATAACAAATGAGAAAGAGGATCATCTTCAAAGAAAAACGAAATCAGGCATAAGGTTGGATGGGGTGTGTGTGGAAGAGAGGGGGAGGGGGGGGAATACAGTACAAGCAAATGATGAGATTGCATACCCGGTTCTCTCAGAAGGAGGTCGTGGCACCATCCACCCTTCCTCAAAAGCTTTGTCAATAATGGCACATTCAATGCTTTTGATAGAAACGGGATTCTCAATGATACCAAGCACACAAGATCCTTCACATGGTGCAGGGCACACTCGGCCAGTGAACTCAGGGAAGTTGTTTGTCTCAAGAAGCCTATCTAGTGCTTCACGCCATCTATTCTGATACACTAACTCATTGAATTCTGGTATTTTGTTTCCAAGAGGACATCCAGAGTTCTCCTACAAAATATTTTATATAACATAGTCGACTCAGATTTTGGCCATTTACATTTCATTGTGTGTATTAATCACCGCATATTTCAGCATTAAAATTACCTGATGACAAAAAGGAGTTCCACAGTCCATGCAACGCGCAGATTGTGTCGTAAGGAGTGGACTGGGTTTTGATTCCTCCATAACCTCTTTCCAGTCCTTCATCCGAACATTTGGATCCCTGTAAGACACACCCTGTCGCTCGTAAGCAACAAAACCTCGATGCTTGACTGCCTCAGCAACTTGGGTGGGCCTCTTCAATGTGTTCTCCTCTTCAACCTGCAAAGACCAAAACTACATATATAAAGTTGCGACACATATTGTAAAGCCTCTCACAGCATCTAAATACCCATATGCAACTCCAAAGACCAATAAAATAATTAATGGAAAAGTCAGGTTCTAATACACGGAAATGCAGGCCTTCCGAACAAATCTTCATTCCCAAATCGGAAGTGCAAAGATGCTTTAATGATTTTCATCCATATAATATATATATCAGCATTCCTAGCTATCAAGAGAAAATATAGAATCTTTCTGAAATATGATGAAATAATACAAAAGGAATTCCAAGGTAGTTCAATTAGAAACTCCATAGATGAACTAACCTGACTGGATTCATCCTTAGATGCAGCTGCTAACTTCTTCAGCTCTTCAAAGGCATCTTTCTCCTTCAACTCTTCTTCTTCTTGCTCCTCCGCTTCCTTGATGGCACGTTCTTTTGCAGCTTCATAAGCTTCCTCCTTTTTCATGCTTGCAAGAACACGTTTATAATCTCTAGGGAAGACCTTAATAAATCTAGGCAAAAGATTATCAAAGTCAGCAAGAACTTCTTTTGCCAGTTGGCTGTTTGTGTTACGCTGGTGTTGCTGTATCATCATCTTCAAAGTCATGATATCTTCTTCTTCTTCAACTTTATCGAGATCAACCAGCTCTGAATTGCAACGAGAGTGGAAAGTGGAATGCAAGTCAAGAACATAGGCAACACCACCACTCATACCAGCAGCAAAGTTTCTTCCAGTTTTTCCTAGCACAACAACTGTACCACCAGTCATGTACTCACAGCCATGATCACCAACACCTTCTACAACAGCTTTGGCCCCTGAGTTACGGACACAAAATCTTTCTGCTGCCATCCCATTAAAATATGCCTCCCCACTTGTTGCCCCATAAAGAGCTACATTTCCAATCACAATATTTTCTTTGGGGTCAAACTTGCTTCCTTTTGGGGGATAAACAACGATTTTGCCACCCGATAAACCTTTACCAACATAATCATTGCTGTCTCCTTCAAGCTCTAATGTGATGCCAGGACAAAGAAAAGCCCCCAGACTCTGTCCTGCACTTCCACTAAGCTTGATATGAATGGTATCTGCTGGAAGCCCTGCGAGGTGATAACGCTTGGTCACTTCGTGGCTTAGCATAGTACCAACAGCCCGGTTTACATTGCAGATTGGAGTTTCAATATATACAGGAAGACTTTTCTCTAAAGCAGCCTTGGAAAGGGCTATTAAATTGTTATCTAAAGCCAAGTCCAAACCATGATCCTGTTTCTGTATACAATATTGGGCAGCTTCAGGCCGGATATCAGCAGCAGGTCGAAGCAGTAGGGACAGATCAATATTCTTCAATTTGTCATTGTTCTTGACTAAATCATTGTCCATTTCAAGCATGTCTGAACGGCCAACCATTTCAGTAAGTGTTCTGAAACCAAGTTGAGACATGATTTCTCTCACTTCTTCTGCCAGCATGAAAAAGAAATTTATGACATGTTCTGGTTCTCCAGCAAACTTCTCCCGAAGAATTGGATCTTGAGTGGCAATCCCCACTGGGCAAGTGTTTTTGTGGCATTTTCTCATCATTATGCAGCCAAGTGTTATGAGGGGAGCAGTGCTGAAACCAAACTCCTCTGCACCAAGAAGAGCAGCTATAGCTACATCTCTTCCAGTTTTCAATTGGCCATCTGTTTGCAGCACTGTTCGGCCACGGAGGTCATTAGCCACTAAAGTTTGATGCGTCTCTGCAAGACCAAGTTCCCATGGAAGCCCAGCACTCTTGATGCCAGTCCATCTTGAGGCACCAGTCCCTCCATCATGACCGGAGATCAAGACATGATCAGCATGTCCCTTGACAACGCCACTGGCTATAACCCCAACACCAGCTTCAGAAACCAACTTGACACTAACACGTGCCCCTGGGTTTGCATTCTATAGGCACAATAGGGTAACACCTCAGGATCAATGAACAAAAAAGCAGAAAGTACATGATACAAATACAAGAGATTTCAATACCTTAAGATCATGAATTAACTGTGCAAGATCCTCAATTGAGTAGATATCATGATGAGGAGGGGGACTAATTAGTCCAACTCCAGCTGTGGAGTTCCTAGTGACAGCTATGTCACCAATGACCTTGTGTCCAGGAAGTTCACCCCCTTCTCCAGGCTTGGCTCCCTGCAAAATACAATAAGAAGTGAATAGGTGTGTTTGACACATACACGGAAAACTTCATTGTTAACATTTATCTCACCAAATGCCAAATGCAGGTTTCAGTTAAAGAGGCAAAGACACCAATAGGTGCTTTGCAGATGCAGCATCATCTGTCCATGAACATAAATTCATAAACAAGAGAAACCTCTATTCCAGCTGGAATACAGGACCCGATAGGAATGGACCAACATTTAATACAAACATGACTATGAAGGAAAATAACCATAAATGAAACATATTGTAGTGCGCATGCATGTGAAGTGTACCTGAGCCATCTTTATCTGTAGCTCGTCAGCATTTGTAAGGTAATAACTTGAGACTCCAAATCTACCACTTGCAACCTGCTTAATTGCACTTCTTTTTGGGTTCTTTGAACCATTGGGAAGAGGTTCCATCCGAGAAGGTTGCTCACCACCCTCGCCTGTTCAAAAGTAGGTACAGCTTTCATGTTACAGTAAAGAAATTCCACTACCCAAGGGTAAGACATGGTAGCCTCACAAAAGAAAGATCACTGTCAACATTCCATTTAAGAAAAGCATACCTGTGTTAGATTTGCCTCCAATCTTGTTCATTGCCATAGCAAGAGTAGCGTGTGCCTCCAAGGAGATTGATCCATAACTCATGGCTCCAGTACAAAAACGTTTTACAATCTCACTTGCTGGTTCAACTTCTTCTAGAGGAACTTTAACCTCTCCCTCTTTGAATTTCAAAAGTCCCCTCAAATTGCATTGTCTATTTAATTCCTGTACTCGCTTAGAATATTCTTTGTAGGCAGCTACACTATTAGATTGTGCAGCCTCCTGCAGTTTCGCAATGGCAAATGGATCATTAAGGTGAATCTCACCACCCTTTCTCCAATGATAATCACCAGGATTAGGGAGTGCAACAGCTTCTGCACTCCCTGGAGCCAAGGCTCGTGATGGAAATGCAAGTCCATGCAGATTGAGTGCATCTTTGGCAAGTGCGTCAAAAGTTGCACCCTCCACTCTGCTAGGAGTTCCATTGAAACATCGCTCCATCACTTCTGATGAAAGGCCAACAGCCTCAAAAATCTGAGCGCCCTTGTACGATGCCAATGTTGATATTCCCATTTTTGCAAGAACCTTCATCATGCCATAGTGACTTGCTTTGAAGTATTTCTTGACAAGCTCATCCTTGGAATGAAACTCACCGGTTGACTTGGGTGGGATTTTGCCATCAACCTGTAGTCTCCATATAGCTTCTACGGCTAAATAAGGGCAGATAGCATCAGCACCAAATCCTACCAAAGTACAGAAATGGTGTACTTCTCGTGGCTCGGCAGATTCAACAATCAATGCAACTCGAGTTCGCTCAAGCTTTTTAACTAAATGATGATGGACAGCACCAATAGCCAATAAAGAGCTCACAGCAACACGCTTTGGCGAGAAGCCTAGGAAGGTTAAGAAGAAAAATTTAATGCTATGTCAATAAAAGAGATAAAGAGCCTAAGTCCAGCCGAATGACAGATTTTTTTTTAAAAAAAAAAACAAGAGTATAAAGAGTAGGCATTCTAAAAAGAATGGTACCTCTGTCAGAAAGTACGATTGCTGTATAACCCTCCTGAATTGCATCGTGCGCTTCAGAGCAAATCCTGTCTAAGGTCTCCTCTAGACCTTTTGTACCACGGTCTCTGGAGTAGGTAATATCAAGAACCTTACTACGCCACCCTCTGTAGTTCATCTTCTTTACAGCTTCCATCTCTTCAATGGACAAAAGAGGCCCTTTGAGTGAGAGGCGGTGACACTGTTCTTCAGTGGTCTCCGTAAGATCTCCTTCAGGACCAACCATACATTGCATAGACGTGACAATTTTTTCCCTGATAGGGTCAATAGGAGGGTTTGTGACTTGAGCAAACATCTGCTTGAAATACTCAAATGTAAGTTTCTCTCTGTTAGACATCACTGCTAATGGAGCATCATTCCCCATTGAACCAAGAGCCTCAACACCATCTTTTGCCATTGGGAGTAGCAGCATTTCTAAGGCCTCTATAGTGTAACTGCATAATAGGTCAGTGATTAAACTATTTTCTTCATGTTGTCAAAAAATTTCAAGGAAGTTTCTGTCTTAGGCAAAAGATACATACCCGAAGGCCTTTAATGGAGCCAATAAACCATGAAGTCCCATATTTTCCATACTGTCCTCATCACTTACTGCCTATAAAATTTTAGAAGAACAGATAGATAAATAAAATGGCACTTAAAGAACAACAAATAACAACAAGTACAGTTAACAGCAAAAAGGGTTAATTAATAAGAGATTTGGAGGAACTAAATTAGTATGAGACACAGTACTCACAGGCAAAACTCCTGCAATGGGTGGAGGGACCCTATAGGAATAATTTACTGACTCAACAATGTCTTTCAGCTCTATCTTCTGCTTTTTCAGCCACTGTCCATAAGGTCTTGCAAGAGAATACTGCTTCTTCAAAGCATCATCATCAACAACAACATGGTTCTCAAAGTCCACCAGAAGCATCATTCCAGGGTTTAGTCTACCTTTTCTGGATACATCTTCAGGTGGAATATCAACTACTCCAACTTCACTTGCCATAATAACCCTACCACTGTATGTAACATAAAAGCGACCTGGACGCAGACCATTCCGATCTAACGTAGCTCCAAGATAGCGCCCATCAGTAACTGCAAAGCAAAGTGTCCCCATTAAGCAAACAGCATACTGGAAAACCTCATAAAAGATATCAGCTAATTCCTTGAAGTATATTACATGACATAAGAGCAGGTCCATCCCATGGTTCCATGAGGGCTGAAAAATATTCATACAATGCCTTCCGGCTAGGATCCATGTTCTTGTCATTTTGCCAGGCTTCAGGAATCATCATCATAACAGCTTCTGGGAGGCTTCTACCAGCTCTAAGCAGTAGCTCAAGCACACCGTCAAAAGCTCCTGATAAATGGAGATCATAATCAGATACGGGACAATCAACACAAATAACAGCTAGTAGGGAAATAGGTTGAGATGTTGACTGTTTCAAGGTGCAGAGAGGTAGTATAAGAACCTGAGTCAGATGAACTGGCATCAACAATGGGCAAGAGTTTTTTCATTTCTGTCTTTGAAAGGCCAAGCTCTTTGCATTTAAGAAGACCCTCACGAGCCCTCATCCTGAATAGGCAAAAGTAATGAGTCCAGAACAAAGTTTAAAATCAATGCAGATGACAAATTAACAAGAAACAACAGTAATTTGCCACAGTAAAACAACGGAATTTTATGTGAGATTCTTCCTCAGCTTCTGAGGAGGCATGCTAGCCAATTTACAGTCAATATGTTACTCCAGAACACAAAGGGGACAAGAGAAGCTATTTGATGCAAAAGGAAGGAAGACATGTGCATCCGTCAGTGCCACTCGTGTAGCATGGAAAAAAATTTCACTGATCAGCAACAACTACGGTCAACTCCTTATCCTCACAATTCATATCTTACAATGTGTCAATGAAGTTCCTTCTCAATTTTCACATGGAATCAAATTATCTAAACTACCTCTGCATTCAGGAGATCAATCCTAAATGAGTTACAGTAAGCACTACGTTTACTTTACTATAAAATGCACTTCTGCAGGGAACTTACCAGTTCACATTGCCTCGAAGTGTGTTAATTTCACCATTATGACCCAAGATACGCATAGGCTGAGCACGATCCCAACTAGGGAAGGTATTTGTAGAGAACCTAGAATGCACCTACAGCAGAAACACCCAAAATTTTATATTTTGGAAAAAACTGATTTTCTTTTAGAATAAAAAATAGAGATGCTGAGATATGTCTTCTGAATGCAGCGGGAATTGAATTCAGGCACTTTGAAGATTGTTGCAGTGACAGGACACATAACCTTGAGCCCTAGTCTAACCTTGAGCACACACAAATCCCTCCACATGATTTAAGTGGAGGTTTTACTATTAACAACAGATGGCAGAGAGCAAGGCACCAAGTTTCTGAAAACATTATTTACTTCATAATGAGTTTCCTTACCAACTCACCAAAGAGTCCAAACGGGCATCCAAATTCAAATTGTGATCAAGGGAGTGGAAGAACTTAAGAGATCATTCATACTTCAATGCCTCAGAAGTCATTCCTCAACCTTGCATCTCTTCAGTTTTCTGGTTGATCCACTGCTGTTCGTTGTTGAAGTATGGAGTCAGTGTACAAATTAAAAGAGAATGGATTAAATATTTACCAGGGCCATGTAGCTCGTAAACCTTTCATTGCCCAAATCTGCAAAGTAGTATTCCTTCAACTGATTAGGCTTCAACTGCCCTTTGTAAACAACAGTCCTGTATGAAGCATATAAATTTCAAAAAATTAGTCATAGCACTGCAGCAAAGAGCAATGTATTCTGACTTCTGAGTCTCCAGAACAAACCTTGAAGAAAGAGAGCATATATAGAAATCTTTCACGCCACCATGTTGGAGGTTTAAAGCAGCTCGTATAGCTACCATTGCCACCCTCCTCAAAATATACATCTGCAGGGGGAACAGATTCAGAATGGATGAGTGGATGGTAGTTGATACAGTAAATAGTAAGTACCAATGAATATACTAAGTACTTCAGTAACAGACAACTACCTGACGCTCAAAATCGACCTTTGACCTAGGAGTTGGTGTCAGAAACACTTGCTCAATGATAGGCTCAGTCTGCAATGCAGACTTGCCCAGTCCTGAATTATCTGTAGGGACTGGACGCCATCCAAGAACTGTATGCCCAAGTGACTCAGCCACCTGCCGAAGAACAAATAATCAAAAAAGATAATCAGAACACATAAAAGCATAATTGACCTGAATAAATCTGTTTTTCAGTAAAGCATCAGATAGAGCAGGAATTCACCTTAGTAAATACAATCTTGCTTTGCTCCCTTCTACTGTCAGAGGTAGGCAGGAAGAACATACCAACTGCATATTGTCCAGGTGGTGGTAGCTCAAATCCCGCCTCACTAGCTACCTGATGAAAGTACAGAAGATATAACATTCAGATTTCAGCCCTCACAAATTACAACTTCTAATGAGAGTTGACTACAAATACTCTCAGTACAAAATTCTGCATTCTTAGTCCATTTCTTATTATCAATTAACAAAATAGCTATCAGCAACACCTTCAAAAAGAACATATAAATGAAAAGAAAATCCTTACTATTATTTTTGTCGAATTAATTTCAAATTATACTGAATTTTAAAATAAAATCTCTTTATTATCATTTTCATATATAAGAATGGCACCATTTCCTTCTCACCAACCCCCCCCACCCCCCACCCCCACTTTTTATGATTAGCAGACTACCATGACAATTCTCCTAACATTCTCTGGTAATCCACCCACGCCCGATCAACCATAAATAGTAAAGAACCAAAGAAGCAGCCATCAAATGAACAAGTCATACAGGAGTCAAGAACATCGATTCGACGAAAATAATTCACTAAGCAGTAATTCTGAGCAGTTAAATTAAATCACCTCCTTGTAGAAGTCATGAGGCAAACCAACAAGAATACCGGCTCCATCTCCGGTATTAGTCTCACAACCACACGCGCCTCTATGAGACATCCGCACTAACATCTCAATAGCATCAGTAACCTATTATCACCCAAAAAAACAAAAACAAATTCATACGCTTTCCACAGACCAAAAAAACAAAAAACAGTCCTAAGGTTTTCTGATTTACCGTTTTCCGGCTACTTTCACCGGAAAGTTCAGCAACAAACCCAACGCCACAAGAGTCCTTATCAAATGATGGATCGTAGAGTCCAAGAGGCTTCTCTGGCACCTGAGACAATGCAGAACGCACCACGACCCTTAGCTTCGGAGCCCGACCCGGCCCGTCAGATTGCCAAAGGTGCAACCTTTCCGACCCGGAAGCCCGAAGCTTGGCTCCATAAAACTTCTTCTCGAAACCGGTAGTCCTCTTCACTACCGAGCTCCTCGTCACCCTAGTTCTACCCAGACCAACACCGACCCGACCCAAAGGCATAGCATTCAATTGATGCCCCACAAGACTCTTAACCGGTGACGGCATAACAACGCCATTGTTCTTGGTCTGAAGTACAGAACTCGAAGCAATCGACATATTCAAAAACACCCAAGTTCAAATCTTTACCAGTTTTTAAGATAGATTTTTGTATAATATTAAAGTCGAGATCTTTATGAATAAACAAAACGTATACAGGAACCAAGATTCTTAAAAACGTCAAGAAACTCTCAGATCCGTTGTTCAAGATGACCAAATCAGTCGATTTTTCAGCAGATCACATGAAAAGATGAATAAACCAGAAGGGGCTACTGAGGCGGCGAAAGGGGTCGATGGATATAGAGAGAGAAAAAGGGGCTGTCCGTTGTCCTTATCCAGACGAACTTTTCAAGAAAACTGAAAAAAAAGGTTCTTTCTTTCACATAAATGGAGATGAAAATGAGGAGAAACGAAAGGGCAGATAAAAAACCAGAGAGCTTCACAGAGAGAGTAGAGGAGAGGAGACAGGGGTAGGTGGCGGAGCTCTGCACTCTTGTTCGTTTTTCGGCATGGGCGAGGTGGCTTGTGTTATGATTTTATAGATGAGATTAGACAGTAGAAGTTGTCGGGGTGTGTAGACTTGGAGGGGTGGGGTGAGTGGGCCCTACCTGAGTGTTTTTTTTTTTTTGAAGAAAAACGTTTTTATCTTTGTTTTAAAACAAAATCTATCCATTGATTGATAAATGAGGAGTATTATGTGTATCTGTTTTATCTTAAATGATATAATATAATCTATCTTTCGTAGTGCCATTTAAAGTAAAAAAACAAAAAAGATAAACTCTTCCTCTATCATCATTAAATAAATAATAGTAGATATTTTTCAATTTTACCATTTACAATTTTAATCGCTAGTCTATTAATTAATGTCTTTTTATCATACATTACATAGGTATAATTTAAATAAGTTTTTATCTTATTATAAGAGATATAAATCGCACTAGATAAATTCAATTTTATTATATATAATACTTTAACTTTTGTTGTTATTTAATATATTTTTTAAGTATAAATATGTAGACTTTTTGAAATTTATCATAAATCTATCTCTATTTTTTTAATAAATCGAAAATTTGTGAGAGAAAATCATTATTTAAACATAGTAGGAGTATTTGTTTTCACAATTTTATTTCTTTCAAATACTCCCTAAATCCGATTTTCAATTTACTTTAAATTTAATAAATAATGAATAAGAGAATCTATTAATGATATACTCGTATTTACAGATATTTTATTATAAAAAGTTACTGTATTTTTTTTGTTTCCCACCCGGTACACCGTACACACATTGAAGTCTAATTAAATTCAAATTCGTACCGAAAAGTCTCACATGGGGTAAAGTGCTCCCTAACATAGGCGACTCTGTACCTAGAGGGCTCAAAGCTGAGACCTCTTAATTAAGAATGAAGGAATACTTACGACTCTAGTACAATCATTGTTGATAAAAGTTACTGTATTATTTTCAGCTCAAAACACCTACTAAAATTTGTTGGTGTCACGTGTAGAAGATGAATCTCCTATGCGGCACCCGACAACCGCTCGTGGTGGGGTCTCTCCGTCGGCCACGGTTTGCCGAGGAGGTTCACGGTGGTGATTATGATATTCTATATTATAGCCGCCTCTAGGCTCGGTTACAAGCCTCCAAGGTTCGGGCACGGTAAAAAATGCTTACAGGTTTTCAGTTTTTTTTTTTCTCTTTGTGGGACCCCCTTATTGTGCTTTCTCAGGTGCAAATTTGCTACGTGCGAGTTGATCAACCGATGTTAGAAAAGTTTCACTAGGGACTAGGGAGCAAAAACAAATTTGCAACAAAAGAAAAACTATTACATCATCCTTTTCTCCTGTGTCTAACAAGAACATTTTTTTGTTTTTCATGGCGGTCCCAAGAGAATTTTCTCTAGATCATAGCTCGGGGTTTTAATAGAATTTTCTTCAGTTTCACAGCTTGAATTCTAAACGTCTAATCAAGAATGAAGCAGTCTCATAGCTACATTATAATTCATGTTGATATTAATTTTCTACATATATATAAATATCACAAAACTAAAAGGTTTTTGATATATTTTATATATCTAATGATTAAAATTAAAAAAATATATTTTTATCTTTTGTATCAAGTTAAAATCAGAAAAACAAACTAAAAATGAAAAAAATATTACATTATGTATTTCACAATAAGATTAAAATTTGAGTTTCTCTAACTTACACAACTAATAATCAATCAACTTTGTGATTGGACAACTTTCACTGGAAGGACTTATAGCTTTTGACTTATTATAACAATAGAATATTTCTCTTAAATCTGATTATCAAACTTGCTAATCCACAACTAATATATATGTCAAATTATGGTGACATGGAATATATTTTGTTCCTCTATCTCATTCTATATGACTTACTTTTTTTTTAGTCAGTTCCAAAAAGAATGACACATTTTTATATTAAGTAATAATTTAACTTTAAAACGTTCATTTTAACCTTAATGAAATGATTTATAGCTACACAATTTTTTATCATTCATTTTAGTCCACAAACTCGGAGGAAGTAGTACATAATTGATATAAGATTGACGAGTTCAATGACGAAATGAATAAACATAAATTGAGATTAGAGTGTACCAAAATAAAAATAAAAAACAGACGCGGCCAATAGTTTACGTGAGAGAGCAAGTGCCGGTAGTTTTATGCGGCAAAAAATTATAAACAAAACAATCATGTTCCTTTTACTACGCTTTCTACAAAATGTCTTAATACTAAGACCAAAAATGTACACAAAGGAAAAAAAAATGAAACAAGAAAAAGTCAGAAATTTAGCTTTCACATACTCCCTCCTATTTTGATTTAATACGAAATTTAAGATATTATTAAAATATTCTGAATGAAATAATATAAAATTAAAAATATGTTAAATATATCAAAATAAATTTTGATCTTAAACATATAATGTGAAAAGCTAAAACTAAAAAGTTAATACGAAAAGATTCATTGTTTTAAATGAACTAGAAAAGAAATAGGCAGAACAAATTAAAACAGAAGAAATATCATTTTGCATTTGTATTCTAGTTCTGCGTATTTAATTTAGGATTTTAATTTCTGTTTTATCATTTCGCATTTGTCTTCTGTTAATTATGTGGTTTATTTCTTGTGGGCTGCACATAGTATGAACTTTAACGGCTAATTAGGCTGAGAAGATAGGATTAGTTTGGTTTTTTTTTTACTATTACTTAAAAACACTTAAAAAAATACTAATCTACAAAAGCCTTGTCCTTAGTCAAACAGGCTATTACATTCACAAACAGCGTAAATATCTTAATTACGAATTTAAATTAAAATATTGGAAGTAATATAAGATTCATTAAGTATAATTTTATATATTGTGATTCATGATGTATAATAAACAAATTATATTTACAAATTCAATGATTATGCTAGTGACATGATTTTGCGCACACACAAACGCCTACAACTACGTATAAATCCAATTGTATATTTGACTAAATTGATCATGAGTAGGGGTAGGGATTGGGGTGACAAAATCAACTATTTCATAAAATTGTGACTCGTTCAATTTTGGTGATTTTATTTGATATTATAGTCATAATAAAAAGGGAAAATTAATTATTAGGTATTCAAACAAATTATTAGAAAATAAATAAAGAATTTTAAATTGTAAGAATTGAATGGATTAGGCTATGATTTAATCTTGACTCATTTAAACATATTCAAATTCAGCTCAATTTACCTACTTGATACCACTAATCATGTGTAATGATATCAAAATAATCAGGATGAAGGAGTGGTAGCAATGAACAAAGAGGATTTAAAGAATTTAATTGCATTTCAAGTTTTTAAGAGGAAGGATTACTTTACTTTTCAAAGTGAAGGATATATATATAATATATATATATATATATTTACTCAATAAAAGAGAATGACAAATGATAATATAGAATTATTTTAGACTTTTTAGCGACTAATAAACCCAAAGCAATTTTCAAAAATACTAACAATTCATCAAAAATCTCAGGAATTTATTGCACATACATAGGAACATTTTAGATGGAGGAAAATAAGATTTAAAAATACCCATTTTTCGCTCATCGCGTTGATACATATATTAATTTCATACTACATTTTCTTTGTACCATTTTCCGCGCATTGCGCCGGTACATAACTTTTATATAGAAATAACTCCTAATTTTGGAAGAACCCCACCAAGACTGAAAGTCCATATTACGTGTCCTAATAAACTCCTTAATCAAGATGCAGACTTTGATTAGCTTATTTTATTTATCAAATAAATAGTTAGTGAAATTATCTGGTTCAAAACATGAAGCTAAAAAAAGTGAAATCTGCCCAAAAATAAATAAATAAATAGACAGAAACTAAAAGTGCTCAATAGAAGGAAAAAAATTAAAGTTAAGTCTGCCAAAAATAGACACAAAATAGAAGTGAAATATTGATAGGAAGAATGTTTGAATTGAATTGTATTTTGTTAATTATCCTTACGTGTGAGGAAATGGGAACATGACTATCAACAAAAGATATATTGAGATCAATGAAATTTTTTATCTTTAATTAAATATCTCAAATTTAAATCTCATTAATGAAGAAAATCTTGGTGTGGAACATTCTTCTAACAATTAATTAAACAAGAAAATGGAAAGACCTGAGGAAACAAAATGCCTTAGCAATGGAGGGAGAAAATAAAAATAAAAATATGGTCCTAATATTTCGAGTAGGATCAAAATAGTTTCTTAAGAAACTATTGAACAATATTAATCCTTTTAATATATAAAAATAATTTAACCTAAAAACACCAAGAAAAACCCATCAATTTCAATAAACTACTATACCAAAAACAAGGGCAGTTTAGGCATTGGGAACCTAAAGCCTCAAAATGAATCGAAGACATTAAAATTTTGAATAATAATAATAATATCTCTTTTTATTTAAAGTCTATTCTTTAGTTTTTTTAAACATACAAAATTATTCATAGATTTCTTAAAGAAATATTTTGAGATGCAAAGTTTTTTTTTTCTTTTTATATGAATAAATTTGCTTTTACTATAAATAGTATTTTTTCCATTTCAATTTGTTTCTCCGATAAAAAAAATCGTGAAGTCTAACAGTATATCCCCTCTGTTTCTAATTACTTGTCCACTTTTAAATTGACACACTTATTAAGAAAACAATTATTGATATAGTAAGTGTACCATTTTACCCCTATTAATTATGAATAAGTTTTATCTTTTTCAAAATAATTAATTGAGGATATAATATGTAAAAAAAATTGTCATTTCTTGATTTATTAAAATTGACAAGAAATTAAAATAACTAAAAAAAATGAACAAGTAATTAGAGACCGATGGAGTAATAATTTGATAAATAACTGGTGTTTATTTTAGTGATTTTCTCCTTATATAAGAACGTAGGATTATCAGGCAAATAATGAGAAGTACGGAATGGCCTTGTTTTCCACGTTCAACAGTTTGAAGTGAAAGCATTTTAAAAAGTCAAAAATAAATGAGGTTACTACCTTACCTTTTTTAGGTAATTGGTCATTGATCTATCATTATGCTTGTTTTTACTTTTTGTCGTTTGGGAATCTAAAGTTGTGGGTCCTGTGCCCCCACCTCACCAACCAACTTGGGTTAGGTGAGGATAAACAGTAAGGATCGTTCGGAAAGTTCAATTCTAATGGAGAGACTGTGAATTACTGGTAATTACATAATGTAATTACAAATTGATTACTTTTTTTTTCATTTATTTTTCTAAAAGTTTGTTTTTTATTTTTTATATTTCATTTTCTTCTTATTCTCAACATTTACCTCATGTGATTCAATATAACTTTTCTTATTATCTATTTTTTTATGTCATATTTATTTTTTTTACAAACATAATTTTGATAGTATCCTAATTTTTAAATTAAAATAAAAATCATTGTTGAGTAAGGTTATAGACTTACATTTTTCTTTTCTTTTAAATCACATTTATGTATGTTATGTTGAAATTTGACATAAGACTAATTTGTTTTGAATCTAGAACTTATGTTATATTTTCAGTTTCATTTGTCTTAATAGTATTGACTTGAGACTTCACATTGCAAGTCATTTATTTTTTAGTTAAACTTGATGGATTACTCTTTGCCAAATATTTTAGTAATTTTATTTATAATGTTAATCTTTTTGTCAAACATGCAATTCATGATGTTCATAGAAATCTTATACTTTTAGTTTTTATGATAAATTCAATTGAAATACACTAATTTGAGAAATATAAATCAATTGTTTTTATCATTATAAGAAAATATGCTTATTTAATGGGGAAAAAAGAGAGTGAAAGCTCTTAAATTCATACTTAATGGAAATTAATGTATTACTCCCTCCATTTCATATTAATTGAATTGTTGAGGCATTTTTCATTTTTCAAATTAAGGGCCCGTTTGGCCATGCGATATGATATCATGATATGGTATTATGATATGGTATTATGATATGGAATCATGAGATGAAATTAAAGGTTTGTTTGGACATGCGATATGGAATTTTTGTATTGTATATTTTCTTATAAACAAAAAAATCTCATAAGTTGTAAAACTATTAAAATAGCCCCAAATTTTTATTCAATCTTATCAAATAAATAAAAAATTATAAAATCGCATAATAAATTATTACAAAGTTATTTGTTCTCCACTTAAGTAATTGTTTTATCTAACTTTAATTTAATAAAAAAATTGAACATAAACTGTAGTGTACCAGTCTTTAATATAATCATCTCACATAGTACAAACAATTTTCTCACGTTGAACTTGCATTTCTCGATCATGTAACCGAGAAGACGAACCAACATTGTTACTTTGAGCCATTTGTTGGTCAATATCCTCCGCAATTATATCTTCATGTTCATAGACCATAAATATTTCATCACTACTTTGATATTTTCGCAAATAATTATGTAACACTACACAAGCTATGACAATTTTCACTTGTGTATCAATATCATAATGGTTCATGTGTTGTTTCAATATTCTAAATCTATTTTTCCAAGCTCCAAAAGTCCGTTCAATCACATTGCGCAGAGATGAATGCCTATAATTAAATAGTTCCTTGGCATTTTGAGGCTCTCTTTCACTTCCTCGATAATCTTGCAAATGATAGCGTTGTCCTTTGTATGGAACTAAAAATCCTTTTGTGTTTCGGAAACTGCATCAACAACATAATATTTATCTACCAAAAAACATTTTATAAAGAATTACTAAAAGCATATGTGACGTAAATGAGACAGTTTTATGTAAATAAATAATATTTATTCTAAGGATGTAATTTAAAGTTACCATGTGGCAGAAATATGTAACTAAATACTAATAACTTACACATAAAATATAAATGTGCACTTATTAAGGCCATAAAATAAATTTATTAATGTGATTGAAATTTTACCTTAAACTAAGGCCAAAATCGAGTATTATGTCGAATTTTGGAATGCACACCAGTCATATTTTTTGGTTGTGTAAATGTTGGTGCTATCTTACTAATTGCCTCGGCAACTATTTTAACATGCCGGTTAATTGTTTCAAGTGAATGTTGAAAAGTTTCACAATCGTGAGGTGTGAGTTAAAGTGACTATATGTGAGTGCGAATAATAAATTTTATGTCGGTGAGAATAATAAATTTTAAAAAATAATGATGTGATTATAAATTTTATTTACATATGAAACAAATGGTTAGTAGATATAAATGTGGGGTTGTTTTAACAAAATATAAACTAATGGATCAAGTATTGTATTAAAATATCTCAAATCATGATATGAAATCACCATGTAATTCCATATCATGGTTTTTGGAGAATATGATATCACCTCTCATGATATGGAATCAGCGTAAAATCGCATGTCCAAACGCTGATTTCATCTCACGATACCATATCGTGATATGGTATCGCATGGCCAAACGCCTACTAACTTAATTGTTCAATTTTCAAGACTACTTTTAAAATGTTTTTCCAATTTTACTCTTCATTAGTTAGTATTAGAATTAGTTATTAATTAATGTTTAGTTATTTTAAGCATAATTTTGATAATAATTAGTAAGGGTAAAAATGGAAAGTTAAGCCTAATTTATATCTTAATCTTCTTTTCTTAAAGAATGTGAAGCACCTCAACAATTCAATTAATATGAAATGCAAGAGTACTGTAATTTACTTTTCTCTGTGTCACAATGTCAATCTAGGTCTCATAAAGGTACATTATTCTAATACGGAAAAGGGTCATATTTGCCCTTGTACTCTTAGAAAATGATCATATTTGCCCTTCATCATATTTTTTTGATATATTTGCCCTTGCCATTCAACTTTAAAGCCATATTTACCCTCCATCCGTTAAATCTCCATATTTTTACATAATATCATTTATGTTATGTCTGTGTGGATTTTATTTTTATCTAATTAAATCTAAATATTATTAAAATCATTTTAACCCACCCACATTGAATTAAACCCCATCCACTAATGAACCCAAGAACAAGTCTTTAACTATCGTGGGTTTGGGTTTTATACTTGTATGGGACAGATGGGTTAATGTAATTGTAATCCCATCTGAGATCTCCATCACTATCGGAATATCGAAACACCATCCTGAACCATCGAAGCAGATCCATCAAATAAATATATTCCCGAACAACATTAAATATTCTAGATATATAGAAGTTTTCTGATATTTACTTCGAATTTAATCTTATCTCCTTTCCCATTTCACCATTGATAGCTACCGGAAACCAACTTAAATCATCCATCTCCATTGTTGAACCTCACTTCACATTCTTCACCGTCTGAAACCATCGAGAAAACAGAGCACATGTAGAATGTTGGTGAAATTCTACTTATTTTTTAATAAATTGCAGATTAATCAATTTTATGTGTCAAGATTAGCGATGAAACTTGGCTTTAATTTACTTAACAAAAATATCGAACTGAATGCTAAGATTAATCAATTTTATGCATCAAGATTAGCGATGAAACTTGACTTTAATTTACTTAACAAAAATATCTAATTGAATGCTAAAATCTGTATTAGTTCTAACGTTGAGTGTTGTCTAATGTGAAAGAGGAGATACTATATAGTTTTCTACATTTGTTCCAATAGAATGCCCATAAAGAAATTTACGCAGAAGAATCAAGATTGGGTTTTATTTTGATTAGTGGATTGGGTTTAATGTATGGAGCCAGTTAAATAATTTTAATAATATTTAGATTTAATTCTATAAAAATAAAATCCACATAGGCACAACATGAATAATATTATGTGAAAATATGGAGATTTAACGGATGGAGGGTAAATATGGCCTTAAAGTTGGATGACAAGGGGAAACATATCAAAAAAAGTATGACGAAGGGCAAATATGATCCTTTTCTAAGAGTACAGGGGTAAATATGACCCTTTTCCGATTCTAATACGACAATTATGAAGCATTCACTCACAAGATAGATGTAACCTTTTTTTTTAAAAAAAAAAATGAGGTCAAATTGGTAGGTTTACAATGATATAAAGGGGCATAATAGAGACGTACAAAATACAAGTATGGGGATGAGATATGAAGTATCTAAATCAAATCCACAACTATTGATACTTGCATTTCAGTGTTGATGTTGGGGAAGAAAGGAACAAAATTGCAATGTTCAACAATGACTTTGTCTACTTTTTGGTCATAAAGTTGTCTTATTTAAAATGTGAAGGTTGGGCTAGAGTGACTAGTGAACATATTTTGGCTAGAGCGTTTTCTTTTATACGAATTAAATTGATAAAGACTTTACTATGAATATCGAATATCAACAACAAGTAAAGAAAAATGACATTTCGGATCGCCGCTAACCACTTTTTGTGGTCCGTAACTCCTTATGGTCCATGCTTGTCGGCTGACGTTGCTGCTTTTTCTTTGATGAAGAAATTACTAGGAATGGATAAACAAAATTGGAATTGTATTTGTAGCCTCGCAACATGTCATTTTAGAGTAGACTTTTTAAATAGACTTTTAGGTTTTTCTTCGTCCACCTGGTCATTGAAGCTCAACTATTCTGGATTCACATTAGGTAGGGCTCAATTCGGGAGTAGCACTCCGCTACTCTTTATCAAGAATTTTTTCATACCTAAGGTTCGAACCAAAGATCTCTAAAGAAGAAAAGAACAACCTTATCCACTACACCACATCTGTAAATGATGACTTCCATAGTTCTACATGTAAGATCAATTATTTGCGTTAAAAATACTAACCCTTTTTCCATATTATATTAGGTTTAGATGTTCATGAATTAAAACAAGTCGTAGTTTAACTATTTAAATAAAATTTATGCACAAATTTAAAGGGTTAATGTATTAAACCTTTAAATTATTGGGTTCAAAATTTTAATATTACATATTTAATAAAATTCTTAATAAATACACATGATTTAGGCCAAAAACTATTGGATTCAAAGATGGCAACTTATATTCAAAGGATATGGACATAGTACAAATTTATTGGCCCGTGCTGTATCAATCATCAAGTTAAATTTGAAATAGGAGTATAGGACCAATAATTCAGACGCCATGTTTTACCTAACGTAATATAAATTAATTTAAGAGTAACCTCACGTGAATTGTCACATAAAAATGTGTATGTCTACTTATTTAATTTTGTATAAATTTAAATGTCTACTTTCAAAATTGGAGAACATAAATACTAAATAAATCCAAATTAAAATAACATATTTATATATTAATGGGATTTCAGCATGAAAACACAGTATACTCTATTTTTCACGAGTAAAATCACGTCAAACGAAATATAATTAAAGAATACATGGTCAAAAATTACACAATTTTTATGATATATCAACTTGACATAATTATATCCAACCGTATACATTAAAATAGAATTGTAAAAAGGAGGTGGGATAATTGATGGAAGAAAGTATCTTTTATTTTATTAATATATTCTAACAACATTTTCCACACGCCTCTTACTTTTCGCTTTTCAGTAGTTATATCATATTTCTACCAACCATAATAAGGAAAATAATGCTAAGACTATAAGATATACTAACAATCGATATCGACACCTAACGCAATCTTAACTACCTAGGTACTCTTTTTGTTAATTAATAATTTTGATGAGCACCTTTTGAATGAATAGTTAACATATCTTTTTAGTTCTCGTAGAAAAGAATAATGTAATAAATAACTAATGTGTACGTGCGCGTGCACTTTATATTTGAGGCTTAAAATTATTGAGTAAATATTTCAAAACGTCACACTCAACTTTGAGAATTATCTTGTAATTATTAAGTTGTTTTATTTTATTTTATATCTATAAAATCACTCAAATTTGAAATTTTCTTTTATATAATTACGCAACTAAATTTACCACAAAAAAATATTTTGATATGATAAAATAAATTATTATTTATGTCTTGATGATATGAAGTACTTTTCTAAAGTCATTTTTATATAATTTAACTCATAATTTAAAGTGTGATATAGAAATTTTATTTCTCAATCTCATTACCAAATATTCACTTTTCCAAATTTTGTATTCAGAAGTCTTTGCTTTTATTTTCTTGTTTAAATCTTCATTATAGTGTATCTAGGGTGTTTTCTAAATCATAATGAACAAGATGCTTTGTAATTTCATATGACTTCCACCACATATCATAAATAAAATAAAATTTTAAAGATTTAATATCTTGCATTCGATTCAGTCAATCTATAATTGTAATTTTTTAAAAAGGCAAAGTAATTTTATAATTATTGTAAAAAAGAAATAGTAAAATAAAAGAAGAAAAACATATAAAGAATTGAGATTTGAAAAGTAAAGCAATGACTTTTATGCTTGAAGAGTGATTCCAAATCAAATAGGACCGAGTGAATTGGGATATGAGTAGTTTATATCCCTTTATTAAGTAGTTTCCTATATTTACTTAAGTTTTATTGGTGTTGTAGGGATTAGTCTGATTTCATTATTTTATCTTTTATTATCTGAAATAGAGGAATACTTTACAATATTTAAATTTTTTAGAAAAGAAAAAAGAATCAAGTTCCTATATATATACATATTTTTATTATTTTATAATATAATTAAACTTTGGAGGTCCATAATTTTTAGCCCTTTTAAGCGCCAAAAACCAAGAAATATGTAAGTCGATCTATGGAATTCGGATTTTTTTTTCAAAAAAAAGATGAATTTGAATAATTTTTTAGAATCCGGTAAATTTTTAGGCTTATAATTTTGACAATTACGGAATATCGGATGTATAATATAGTCTTTTTTTATTTGTTTTATTTTTGTGATCCATGTTTATATGCAATAAAATTTAATTTATTTTTTCATGTGAACTTTTTTAAAATTACATTTCTAATTGAGTGATTTTATTTGAGAATTTTTTTAAGTTGAGTGATTTTTTATATATATAAAATAAAATTGAATAACATTAGAAGATAATTTCTTAAAGTTAAGTGAGGTTCAAATATTTTTACAAATAATTGACGACATGATTCACGGTAACTTGATCAGCTGGATAAAACATAAGGAATTGGATTAAAGAATATTATTGTAGATATACTTTGAGAATTAGTACCTAATNTTGTGAGCACCATCACCCATTGGTAGAGGAGGTCAATGAAAGCACCAAATGGAACAAATGAACTTGTATTGAAAGATAGATAGCAACTTACAATTACTGAAAGTTGTAGTAAAGCTTAAAAAAACTAAAAAAAAACAAGAACGGAGGGAGGTTCCAGACTGCTACAAAGCTAAGAAATTAAAAGACAACTCATTCCTGCCCTCTTTGATTGTATCTCTTCTGCTTATATAGATAGGTATTAGGCTGGAGAGCTCTTTGCACCACTACTTGCTGGAAACGGTACTAGCACAGGTGGTCCTTGCTTGGCATTTGGGACCACATATTGGTCCAAGTATTTAGGGGGCTGTTTACCCCTGCTGCTGCGGCGTAGTGCTCCTCTGTGGTCTTGTGGATTTGTTACATTGCCGCCGTCATGAAGATGAACCTTGTCCTCAAGGTTCAAGTCAGGAAATCGTTGGTGGAGAGAATGAGAATCCTCCCAAGTAGCATCCTCAAGAGGTAGGCCTTGCCACTTGATCAGAAACTGTCGAACCGGATGAGCCCCTTTAGTGATGGTGCGTCTGTCTAGAATTGATTCCGGGGAGAGCATGAGTGAAGAAGAATGATCAAGGAGATCAATAGGAGTGACTTGCTGATCAGGTGTACCCAAACATTTTCTAAGAGCTGAAACATGGAAGACAGGGTGAATTTTTGATGAAGGTGGAAGGTTCAACTTATAGGCGACTTCACCAATTCGTTGAAGCACCTGAAATGGCCCAAAGAATCTTCGACTAAGTTTGGTATGACGCTGGAGACGGAGAGAAAGTTGTCTATAGGGACGCAAGCGAACAAAGACCCAATCTCCAATCTGAAACGCCACATCCTTACGTCCTTTGTCAGCATATCGTTTCATACGAGCCTGAGCAAACTGCAAATTAGACTTCAGCAGTGCTAAGGTATCATCACGTTGCCTAAGTGAATCTGCAACAACAAGTGTGGTGTTTCCATCCAAAACATATCGAGCAATTGTCGGCGGAGGGCGACCATACACCACCTCAAAAGGAGTTAGCTTAGAGCTGTGTTGGTAAGAGGTGTTATACCAAAACTCTGCCAAGGAAGAAGAGGGAACCAACTGGTAGGAGTATCGGCTGCAAAGCATGGGAGATACATCTCTAAGCACTTGTTAAGAGCCTCCGTTTGACCATCTGATTGAGGGTGATATTGAGTCCCTTGTAATCTGTTAATTTCAGCCCAGAATTCAGACAAAAAAATGGGATCACGGTCAGATACAATTGTAGATGGAAAACCATGGAGTCGGATGTATTCCTGGACAAACACCTTTGCAATCTTATGGCTTGTGAACTTTGGTGGTAAAGCGATAAAATGTCCATACTTTGAAAGTCGATCTACAATCACTAGTATAACAGTGCGGCCATGAGAAGGGGGAAGACCAGTTATAAAGTCCATAGAGATATCCTCAAAAATAGCAGACGGGATGGGGAGGGGAAGGAGAAGACCAGACGGCCTAGAACAAGTATCCTTCATTTGTTGACATATCTGACAGGTTAGAACAAACTGTTTGACATCTTGGCGCATTCCCGGCCAGTAAAAATTAGAGGAAAGACGGTGAAAAGTTCTGGAAATACCCGCATGTCCACCAATTTTTGAAGAATGAAATTCCTCCAAGAGTAGCTTCTTGAGATCATGATCAGGGGGAATGACCAAGCGATTTCGAAATAGCAGTAGACCTTCTTGAAAAGAAAATTGGGGCAATGAGGCAGGGTCAGTGCACAATTGATGTTGGAGGTCAAGCAACTTTGCATTTGTCCTATTCAGTTGTCTCAATTTGTTGATCAAGGCTATCTCAGTGACCGCCAAAGTTAAAGCCATCATAGTGGGAACCCGTGATAAAGCATCAGCAGCCGAGTTCAACTTGCCAGGACGATATAAGATTTCAAAATCGAAACCAATCAACTTGCTGAGCCAGCGTTGCTGTTCAGGTGTTTGAATGACCTGATTAGTGAGAGCTTTCAATGGTTGTTGATCCGTAATAATGAGGAATTTCCGACCCAACAAATATTGTCGCCACTTTTGAACAGCCTCGGTAATAGCAAACATTTCTCTTGTGTAGGTGGAGGCTGCTTGCATTCGTGGAGATAACTTTTGGCTGAAGAAGGCAATTGGGTGTCCTTCTTGACATAAAACGGCACCAATACCAGTACCTGAGGCGTCCGTTTCAACAGAAAATATTTTAGCAAAATTTGGCAACGCAAGAACTGGAGCAGAACTCAAAGCCCTTTTTAGAGCGATGAAGGCCGCGGAAGCAGCATCTGACCATACAAAGGAGTCTTTTTTCAAAAGGTTCGTTAATGGTGAGGCTAGTTGGGCATATCCTTTGACAAATCGGCGATAATACCCTGTTAGGCCCAAAAATCCACGAACCTCTTTGATAGAAGATAGGTTAGGCCATGATTCAATAGCACGAATCTTTTCTGGATCAACCTCTAAACCGATGGAGGAGATAATATGCCCTAGATATGCAATGGAAGACTGTCCAAAGTGACATTTGGAACGCTTGACTACTAAAGAATTATGGCGCAGAAGCTCAAAAATAGAACGCAAATGAGTAATATGGTCCTGCCAAGTCTTACTATAGATGAGTATGTCATCGAAGAAGACGAGGGCAAATTGGCGAAGAAAAGGCTTGAATATGGAATTCATGGTGGCCTGAAATGTGGACGGGGCGTTAGACAACCCAAAGGGCATAACAAGGAACTCAAAGTGGCCATCATGGGTGCGAAATGCAGTTTTCTCAATGTCCTCAGGATGGACTCGAATTTGATGGTACCCAGCCAACAAATCGAGTTTAGAGAAGAAACAAGCGCCATGAAGCTCATCAAATAGTTCCTCCACTGTGGGAATGGGAAATCTATCCTTGACAGTGATAGAATTCAAGGCCCTGTAGTCGACGCAAAAGCGCCATGTGCCATCTTTCTTACGCACCAACAGAACGGGAGAGGAATAAGGGCTGAAACTAGGTCGAATGACACCAGACTTGAGCATATCAGAAACCAATCGTTCAATCTCACTCTTTTGAAAATGTGGGTAGCGATATGGACGGACATTCACAGGGGTAGAGCCAGGGATTAGTGGAATACGGTGATCTTGAAGGCGTGAAGGTGGTAAGGCTATTGGAGACGCAAACACATCTGTATAAGATTCAAGCAACTGGGTAAGAACAGGAGGGTGGTCAGACTCTGGGGTTTTTTTTGGAGATAACAGCTCTAAACGAAACAAGCAAGAGATGGAATCGGTCTGACTAAAACGTCGTAAAGCAGAGGGTTGCACCTGTTTAAGTGTGGGAGGAGGATCTCCCGACCAAGATACCAGTTTCCCGTGGAATTTAAATTGGAAGAGGCGTTGGTCATAATCTGTCATGATTGGACCCAAAGTCGCCAACCAAATCACTTCTAAAACCAAGTCAGAACTATGTAAATCAATGACAAAGAAGTCTGTCGAGAAGGTGTGACCTTGTATAGTGATAGAAAGATCGCGGATGACACCTAAACATGGAAGACTATGACCGTTACCCACCAAAACAGAAAATTTGACAGACGATTCAATGGGTAATTTAAGAGATTTTGCAACACGTGAAGTGATAAAATTGTGAGTGCTCCCATCATCAAGGAGAACTTGAGCAGTCTGGCCTTTTACGTGACAAGTGAAACGAAGAGATGTGACGGTGGAAGGTCCACCAGACAAAGCCTGGTAGCTGATAGTAAGGAGAGAAGGTTCAGTCGGTGGGGACGAGATATTAGGATCTTGTGGAGGTGATGGAGATGTTGGCGATGCAGGTGTTGAGTCATCTGGTGGTTCATCTTCAGAGAGGAGGAGAAAAAGTTGTGGTGGAGAAGAACAACGATGACCCTTTTGATATTTTTCATCACAATTGAAACAAAGGTTAAGCTCACGTTTTCGTTGAATTTCTGTTGGGGTGAGTTTTCAAAAAGGAACCCGACCAACACCAGGAAGTGAGGCCGCAGGCAGAGAAGAAGAAGCAGATGAAAGAGGCGAAGTGATTTTGGGGTTGAAAGTGGACTGAGAAGGTAAAGAAACGGACAGGGCCTTAGAGAACTGAATGGGTCGGGTTGGTGGTTTCACTTGGCCCAAATGTTTCTGCTCTTGTAAAAAGGCAAGGCTAATGGCATCATTCAGAGTAGTGGGCCGAAAGGATAAAACATCATTTTTTATATTTGGATGCAGCCCAGAAATAAAACAATGCTTCATCATCAGTGGATTAACATCAGAGGTGCGATTGGCGATTTGTTCAAACTGAGAGAGATAGTCCCGAACAGTGGAAGTCATCTGGAGTTTAGCCAAAATTCCCTCGGGTGCCTCCATAGATTTGGAACCAAAACGAACCACCAATGCATTGGTGAAATGATCCCAACCAATAAGTTGATGATTTTTATGCATCCATTGGTACCAATCTCTAGCAGTACCCTCCAGGTAGAAAGAGGCTAAGTTCAAGCGGTTTTCATCTGGAATGCCATAGACATTAAAGTATTGATTGGCCTGAAACACCCAGCTTTCAGCATGTTGGCCATCAAATTTGGGTAAGTCAATGGGTGCCGGTTTGTCTCGACGGAAAGGCATAAAAGGATGTTGCTGGGTAGGTTGCGGGGGAGGGAACTGGTTGAAATTAGGGTTTGGTGGTGGGGAAGAAAGGTGTTGGTAAAAGAAATTTTNAACTTTGGAGGTCCATAATTTTTAGCCCTTTTAAGCGCCAAAAACCAAGAAATATTGTAAGTCGATATATGGAATTCGGATATTTTTTTCAAAAAAAAAAAATGAATTTGAATAATATTTTAGAATCCGGTAAATTTTTAGGCTTATAATTTTGACAATTACGGAATAGGATGTAAAATATAGTCTTTTTTTTATTTGTTTTATTTTTGTGATCCATGTTTTATGCAATAAAATTTAATTTATTTTTTCATTTGAACTTTTTTAAAATTACATTTCTAATTGAGTGATTTTATTTGAGAATTTTTTTTTAAGTTGAGTGATTTTTACATATATAAAATAAAATTGAATAATATTAGAAGATAATTTCTTAAAGTTGAGTGAGCTTCACATATTTTTACAAATAATTGACGACGTGATTCACGGTCACTTGATCAGCTGGATAAAACATAAGGAATTGGATTAAAGAATATTATTGTAGATATACTTTGAGAATTAGTACCTAATAATTAGCGTAGATTTTACGTAATTATTTCCACTTAATGATGAGAATATAAAGCAGAAAGTATTTTTAAAGTAGTCAAAAAGGAATCCATAGGAGAATCATTATCATCTGTTTTTGTGAATGTCACTTTTGTTTATTTGTTGAAACATAATATAATTAAATAATTAAATTATATATTTTTCTATCATTTTAAGAATCGATAAGTGATTTCATAGATTAAATTTTCACTGTCATCCAAAATGCAAAAAAATAAAAAAATCCTCATATTTAGCTTATGAAAAGTATCAAGTTCATATGTAAGATTACAAGTCAATATATCACATATTTAAGTAATTAAAAATATATTTATTTTTATCACTTAATTTTATTATGAGATGATCAGACAATTCAATAGCATATAACACTATTATGTTGATTCAGCAATATTTAGGACTTTGGAGGATCTTGAGAGTGACTAATTTGTGAATCTCGAATATGAGATAAAGAACAAGGATTAAATTAAATTAGAGTGGGACGTGTAAAGGTAATTAGACAGTATTAGTGAACATTTTTATCAAAATAATTTGATAGAAAGTTCAATGTGTTTAATGAAAAAGGAAATCTTATCCAAGTTCATTGATTGGAATAATTGTGGTTTTGAATTAACCAAGATCTCATTGTCTATTAAAGGTTATGCTTCTCAAGTTTGACCAACAATATCTAATTTACTCTTCTGATTGTTCTAAAAGCACTTTGTTCGATGGAATAATAAGTTATTTTTGGATTAATTAATTCAGAATTGTCAGATCTTACTTTCAATATAGGATAATATGATTAACACTGTAATCTCGGGATCTCACAGTTAGGTTTGAAAAGAATAAAGTATACATAGATCAAGTTATCTCGGGATTACTTACTTCAGAATTGTCAAATCTCACCCATAATATGAGATAAAATAATTAACACTATAATTTTGGGATCCTACCATTGAGTTAAGAGAGGGTAAAGTGTACATAGATCATACTCCAATGTATGAACAGTGATATGACTAATTCCATAATTTTATTTCAACTAAACATGTAATAAACTTATCTTATAATTAATTTCAAAATTAACTATCATTTATCCCTTACACCAAAAGATCCCCAGCAGTTATATCAACCATTTTCATAGCTCTCCCTCTCTTGTTCATGTGCCATAATATGACAAAGAATTGTATAATGGTTTTATAAATTTGTTTGGCTGAGCTATTAAAATTTGCTTATTTTAATTTTTTAAATTATTAGGTGTGCTTTTAAGAAAAAAAGAAACACTTTTAAGAGATGTACATATTTCTTTGTCTGTAGCTAATTAATTTGAAAGTGTTTTTGTCAATATTAAAACAAAATATTTTGTTTGGCAAAGATTTCAAAAGTTTTGCTATTATTCAAAAACTAACTTTTACTATTATTCAAAAAACCTAAAATTTCCGAAAAACTTTAACCAAACACCCCAGTTTTGTTTTTGTAATATTTGGTAACTTAGCAGTTAGCACGCTCTATATATAGCACTTCAACTATAAGGATGAAAAAGAAATCTTACCTAATACTAGAGCTTAATTAATTCATAGACACAAAAAGTATTTCTTAAAAAAACTATTATACGACCAAACGCCTAATTTCCAGATAACTCTCACAAAAATATAATTATCATTTTTAAATATAAAGTAAAATAGTTTCTATGATAAATAAAAATGAAGTTTCTGCACCATCTACACTTAATAGTTTTTTAAAAAATAGTATTCCCTATGTTTAAAAAAGAATGACCCTTTTTCTTTTTGGTAATATTTTAACTTCAATTTTTCACGTGACATGTTTAAGGCCACAAGATTAAAAGACATTTTGGTACATTTGACATACCTTTAATTTAGAACCACAAGATTAAAAAGTTTTTTTTTTTTCTTAAACTTCATTACAAGTTAAATTAAGTCATTTTTTTTTAAACGGAGAGAGTCTTAAGCTATGAAAAATGTACGTTTCTATCTTGTACGTAAATAAAATTTAAATATTCTGACGACAAGGACATCATGAAGCCACGTTTTCTTTCTCCTTTTATCTTTCTTTCCTACTTATTTACCCCCACCCCCTTTCCCCTTGTCCCATTCAAAAAGGTAAAAGTGATTGAAAAGTTACATGAACTCGTGTAGCACGTTTTATTAGAATATTAATCCTATAAAACATTAGTTAGTGGATTCGCGTAAGATAAAATAAGTATAAATAATTATACGAAAAGAGTGATTTTATTGATACAAAGGTTTATGTTGATAGTTGACTGACTCTATTGATAAATTTTTAAAATTAAGTGATTTTGTGAGATATTATCGCTATTTTTTTCAAAACTATTCTTGAATCGAAGATCTATTAGAAATAATTTTTACATTCAACAAAACAAAAATAAAATTTACATAGACTTTACTCTTTCCAAATCTAGATCCTAATACTATACTTAAAATATTATTGTTATTGTTAGTATTTAATTAGAATTGAAAAATATTCTAATTATTTATTTATTTATTTATATCTTTTTAAGTAATGTAAAAGTAGAATAGAGAAAATACCTTGAACCTGCCTTATGAGTTTCTTAATTAATTACCATATGCTCTCTCGTCTCAAACTATGAGTATATTTTTCTTACCTATAAATACTTTAACTATGGGGTAATATTATGATTGCTCAAATAACAATAACGAGTAAAATAGTTAAAATTTTCACTTGATTAGCATTAAGAAACATGTAAAAGAAAATCAAAACAAATAACTAGAAAGGGAGGATATTTTACTTTGAGATACAGTATTAAAAGAACTAAAAAAGTGATTAATACATCATTATCATGAAGGTTGGTGAGGTGTACCTAACTAACACACCAACCAAGATTATTATTTTTTTAATCATATTTGTATCCACGTAGATGGATTAGAATATAATTAGTCTTTTAATTAATGCAGAGTTGAAAGATGGTTAAAATTGAAAATACAACAATATCCGAACCAAGTAGAACTTTTAGGCTTTAGCTAAGTAATTTATCCGAACCAAAACTATTGATCATGGCCAACCCACTATACAAGGGAATCTGTTACCCACCTTTTAGCGCAAAATAATAATTATAGAATGTATTCCTTTCGTTTCAAATTATATATGGTAATTTTTAAAATAATTATTTTAAATATTTAAAAATTTAAATAAAATTAATTATTTTTTTCAATTTTTCCTTAATAGTTATGACTAGATTATAAGCACCTCAATTATTTATAATTGTTCAAATAAAAAAGGATAAACTAGATAAAGATCTTCATCATTAAAGTTTTTCAAGAGACGTATAAAAAAAATTACGATAAATAATTTATGATAGAAGAAAAAGTAAAATAAAATTAAGCTTTCTTAACGGCGTCATTATCAAGATCCCCAAATGAATAGTTCGTTATACTCGATAAAGAATTTAGTAAAATAGAATAAAATTGCAGAGAAACGAACCTGTAAAAAATATATAATTAAATCACAATGCTCAATGGATCTTAAATTCATAATAATTTAATTGGATTTAAATAAACAAGGAAATTGTAGATTCTTGGTGGTTCAAAAGAGAAATAAAATACGAAAACTATTAACTTTTTTTTTGTCTTATATTAACCAATTGCGATGTGCTTGCAATTAATGTGGCAATTGTTGACTTACATTGTAACCAATGAAAGTGGAAGGGCCGGAGAACTATATAATAAACTAACTATTAGAATAAAATAAAAGCGAAACACTAGCATTAATTAAAACACTAATTAAAAGTTAATTAGTATTAGTTGGTAGCAGTTAGTTGTTCACTAATCCTGAATGTAACATGAAGAATTGAAGTACAAAATACACCCCTGGCTTAGAATTAAAAAATACGTTAAACCATTTTATGCTCAAGAAAATGATAATTTTCAACTAAAATAATTATTTTTTCTTTTCCCTTTTTCGACAATAACAATAATAACAAACTCAGTATAGTTCTGAAATTAAATCTGAAGAGGGTAAAGCAAACATTTAATTATTCATAAGAAATCTAATGCAAATGGACAATTAAGTGAATTTGGATGTGTCTTACACAGTCCATGACGTTATAAGAGTAATTAAAAAAATAAAATTTGAATGATTGACTAATTTTCAATATGTGGCGAACAGACAAAATTTGCCAAATTGGATTGATAATAGAAGATATATTTGTTTAACAGACATTGGATGTGTCTTACACTGATCCATGCATTATAAGTTGATTATAAAAAATTGAATGGTTGATGAATTGTTAATATGTGGCGAATGGACGACTAAAATTGCCAAATTGGATTGATAGTAAAATATATATTTGTTTTAATTAAAAAACAATTGGTTGTATTGTTTTTCGTAAAAGTATATAGACTTATTAAAATCAAATGCTCAGGTTACTAATAAACAAAGAGAAGTATTTGAAATCACTCGTGAACTTGATATAAATTATTAGTTTTGTCTCTAAACTATTGACAGTCTTAATTAAACTTAGATACACACAAAATCTGTTACATAACATAACAAGTGGGATCAAACTCTTGTAGGAGGAGGAAACTTATAATAAAAAACCTAGAGAAGTGTTGAAAACACCCCTAAACTAAACTTAGCGAGAATTTAGGGGTGTATTTCACTCATATTACAAGATTGTGGGTGTATTTAAATTAAGTTAGCTAAAGAAATGAATATTTTTAAGGTTATCAATAGTTCAGAAACGAAATTACTAATTCACACCAAGTGTAAAAATATTTTTAATATTTCTCTCTTGATAAATGTCAATGACCGTTTATACACACTCTAAAGCAGCTAAATGACCGTCGAAGAATATTCTTTTTTATATATAATAATAATTGTACTCAACTATACTATAGAAGTGTATAATAAAGAATAGTAGTAAATTAAAGGAGATGGAAGTCCATGATGAGTAATTAAATAGAATGATGCAAGTTGAAGAGAATGAGGGACAAATTATTGCAAGTAGTTGGCCATTTCAGTAAATGAGGGGACCAATTCGTTAGTCTTTGTTGATAACAAAAGGTCAGTCAGTCTTTCTTACTCACGCATTGAAGAGTCACAAACTAGACTTTTTTTCTTTTGATAAAAATACTTATATATTTCTTCATTTTCATTTTATATGAATTAGTTTAACTTGATTCGAAACTTAAGAAAGAAAGAAAAATTTTTAAAACTTGTGATCTAGAATATTTGTATTGTTATAAATCATTTTATTAAGAATAAAATATATATTTTAAAGTTAAATTATTACTTAATATAAAAAAAAAAATTTTTTTTTAGAACTAACGAAAAAGGAAAGTATAAATTATATAAACTCGGAGGGAGGGAATATTTTTATTATAATTAAGTTGTTGCAGACCAAAAAGCAGGCTACGTATTGTTACTTTTTTCTCTTTTCCCCTTTTTGATGTCCATAGCCTACTTGCATATATATATTTGCACATGTTTATTCATTGAAGTTCAAAGCTTTTCAAAAAGATAAATTAGTGCAGAAAATATCACCAAGTGCTAATAGCCTAAAAGTTTAAGTTATAATTAAAATACATTTTTTATTTCATTAAATTACTTAATCAATATAAGTTATAGTATTAATTTGTTGTAAATATTTGATAAAGATAAATTTTTACTAGAAGGACAATTTCTTCGACGAAATATATGTCGTGGCACTTGTACAAAAAATGATTATATATCTGAAACTGCGAAGCAGGCAAAAAAGGGAATGAATTACACAAAGTCAAATTTGAATTTTTCTTCCCTTAATTAATGAAAATATAGGGAGATTAGGCGCACTAACAATGATTAATATGATGCTAAACTTTTGATTAATGTCAAAATCTCAACCACCACGTACCCAAATTGCTTTTTTCTTCTCTAATTACCAACTCCCTCAGTTTATATTTTTACTTTGATCTTATATTGATTTGATACTTTATTTTTTTTAAAGTACTCTTTTTAATTATTTATTTATATTTATCGATTTTAATATAAATATAAAAAATATTTATTTTCACATTTTACTATTGACATTAACTATTCATCCCCAAATAATTTCCTAATTTTGAAATATTAACAGCGTAAAATATGCATGCATTTCTTTGTTCATGAACAAAATAAAGTAAACAGGGAAAGTATATTTTTAAGAAAAAATAATATATATTTTTATATTTTATCTTCTTAATAATATTTAATTTTCAAAATATATTAGAATATGAATAGTAAATTGTATTTATTAGCTTTTTAATAAACATCTTTTTTACTAAAAAATAATAAATTATTTGGATCATTTACTAAGATAGACAAAAATAAATAAATAATATAATCGACAAATAAAATAGAACAAAAAAGTATCTATTTTGGTTAAAGCCTTAAAAGCTTTTCAGTTATGGTCTATTTTATTTTTAAAAAAAAGTAGAGTTAACATGTGGGAGAGCTACTTCGAACAAAATAATCGAGATGTTGGATTAGTCTTCCGTCTTTAGACTTTAAAAAGTCGTTTACATTATGATTGCGAAATCCACCGAACTCAAAATTGTCTAACTGAAATGTGCGAACTACGTATTATATATTTATTAATTATTTATAAATATTTAATCATAAATATAGTTATTATTGAATATTAATTTAAAATCATTATAAAATTTATCAATTTTATGCTCAACATTAATTATTTATTCCCTAAATCATTTTTAAAATATAAGACTGTCATCAATTTATATGGATATTATGGTAAACTACTCATATTAAATCTTAAGTTTTAAAAGGCATGCAAAGTCGAAAGTAGATAAATAAGAATAAATGAGAGAAACATTTGAATGTAATGTCCCATATGACCTACTTGTTTAGCCCCTTGTTAATAAGGATTGTGGTGAAATGATAAATATTTTTTATTTTTAATCAGAAGCCTCAAGTTCGAGTCTCTTGAATGTGGGACTTCTAAGTGTGAATTCGAATTTAGTAGGACTCAATATGAATACCAGACACCGAATAATTTTTTTTAAAAAAAGTATTCAAGCGTAGATCGCGTACAATTTGGTTACAAAGTTTAGTCAAAATGGCACTAGAGAGTGACTAGTTACATCTCTCTGCCGCCGCTGATTTTCCATGTTTTACGTGGTCCATATGGTCCCCGTTGCCAAATCTTGTCGGTAGTTATATTTCTTTTTCTTTGATGGAGACTCTATATCTCTTCGGGCGGAAAATATTATTATTTATATATAATTAAATTTTTTATGTAGTCAAACCCCCTTCAATTAGTTTGTGTGTTACTTCTTCAAATTTTAAACCCCTTGTTAATAATCATAGCCCACAACGGTATATATATATAGCTAAATGTTGGTTTTGAGGGTAGAGAGCAGAGGGTATGGCCATATAGTGACACAACATTACTGCTAAAGTGTTCATCTCACATGGCTCACTTATGTGAAAATCAGTTCAAAAAAGTGAAGGACTATATGAGGTCCCATTCCTTTGTGGAAAATGACAGTCATCTTCTTTATTTTCTAGCAACTTTTCGTCACTTGAGCAGCCACTAATTTGAGTTCGACTCAGAAGCAGATACAAGATTTAATTTATTTCGATGCTACAACACTGCATCCATCTCTACTCTTTCGAACCGAAAGTACACTATCACACTTACAAAATTAGAACTTCTACTAAGGAAGATATTCGCCAAAATCTTTATAACTATGGTCTGTGTACGTACTCCAAATGTTAACTAATATTGAAATCTTAAAACGTCAAAAACATTTAGTACTTATTTCTAAAACTCACCCCTACCTTAATTAACTAGCTAAATATTAAACCCTCGTCGTTAACTACTAAACGCTTTTAAAATCATACTCCCTCTGTCCTTAATTACTTCTACTTTTTCTTTTTTATAGTTGTCCCTAATTATTTGTCTATTTTGACAAATAAAAAAAGAACAATTTTTTTTACCTATTATACCCTCAATTAATTACTTTGAAAAAGGTAGAACTTTTTGAAAAAACTTAAATTTTTAATTCACCCACTTCATAATTAATAGGGTAAAATGGTAAAATCACTATTTCAATTATTATTTTCTTAATAGATGTGTCAATTCAAAAGTAGATAAGTAATTAGGGACATGGGAGTATCATATGAAAAAAGTTGTTTAAAAAGCCCAAAATAAAGTGGTTTGATCTATAATTAGGGACCCCATGTGCTCTGTTTTTTAGTAGTACAAACAGTTTGAGAACGAAGGCGTGCTTCACGTCCACTTATATATAATCAGTTAGATAAAAACAAAAATGTTTGGTAATGTGTCAGAATTCAAAATGATACTAGTACTAAAAGATTAAAAATAGTGCTTATATTATAAATAAACTTTGAGAGTGAAACGTGCTTATCAGCACATAATATGAGTAAATTGAATATCAATTCGATTCAATAATCTTCTTTACAAATTTGTTTTTAATTTTACGTTTTTTTTATAAAAGATCTGAAAAAATTATTGTATTCTATTCAATTTGTAAGTGATCATAAGACATCATTTCCATTAATTAAATGGAACATCTTTATCAACTGATAATTATATTGTACAATTCCATCACCTTCTACTACTAATTTGTCACTTTATATGTTCTATTTAGCAACACTATTTATGCAATTATTATTAGGCCTTTCAGGTCTTGAGAGGGTGTCATTCTTGTATGTGAAGATGAAAAATGATCATAAAAGTATAAAGTAAATTAAAATACGGTGGGACGTGAAAAAGTTAATATATGAGACATATATATCATGGACATGTTTAATTTATCAAACAATTTGATGCAAAGTTAAACATGTTAAATTTTAAAAATGGAAAGAATCTCTCAGTTTTTGAATTGCAAATATGTTTAATAAGACTAGGAAATATTTGCCAGTGTAAGTGTTCTGTATTCATTAGGTTGATTTGTATAAATACTGAGTGCAAGATTCTATTTCGATAATTTTTTTCTTTCAATTTTTATTTAAACGATATGTTCTCACTTACCTCTCACGTGAATTCGTAACTTATCTTTTTATGAACAATAAACAATTAGCTATAAAAAAAATGGAAGCATCTTGAACAGCGTCACTACCAAGATTCTATATCGACAATTTTTTTCTTTCAATTTTTATTTAAACAATATTTTCTCACTTACCTTTTTACGAACAATAAACAATTAGGAATAAAAAAAATGGAAGCATCTTGAACAGCGTCACTATCAAGATCCAAAATGAATAATTCGTCAAAATAAAAAAGAATCAATGAAAAAAAAATTCAGTCGTAGGGATGGAAATTGGAATCTATCAAAAAACTATATTTTAATCAGAATGCTCAAAAGCTCTTTAAATTTATGTGAGTACTTTATTTTAGTTAATTAAACAAGAAGACTTTGATAATCTATTATTTAATTAAAGAGAAATAAAATATGGCAATTTATACAACTAATCATTTACTGTAGCATTGTTGACTTACATTGTACCCAGTGGAGGCGGCAAAACCATAGAATATATAGAATATAAAATAAACTAAACAATTCAATTCAAATAAAATTATAGAATAAAATAAAAGTGAGACACTGGCAATAATTAAAATTATGAATAGTAGTTGGTAGCAGTTAAATGATCACTGTCCTTAACTGGCAAATTATTTTGTCACTTCCCTGAATGTAACATAATAAATTGAACAATATAAACTATAAAGTGATGAATCATGGATTAGAATTGAAAAAAAAACTCTTGTGTCTTTGGATGTATATGAACAAAGTTTTCTGACTGTACTTTTGGGATAATTGATCCATTTGTTTATCCTTTTCCATTAAATATCAGGCTAATTCTACTCAGAAGAGAAATTATGATTTGAAATTTAAAGGTTCAAGATTTTAGCTCTTTTAAGTTATGAGTTCTAAACTAAATAATATGATTTTTTCTAAAAAATATGAGATTTAAACTGAAGTTATTGAATTCGACTGAACTCACACGACTCTACCTACTCGATAACCTAATTATAATTGATCCACAAATTAATATATATTGGATGATGGCAAATCGTGTCAGGATGCGGCGAACGGACAAAATTGCCAAATTGGAATGACAAGTAAAAAATCTACTTTTATTTAATTTAAACGAATTGGTGTTGACGATATTAAGTGGAATTATTAAATATAGAGAGAGAGATTAAGAATCCAGGTAAGATAATGTGGTAATGTCTTAAGAACTTAAAGGATCAATCGCGCACCTCAACTAATTTAATTTGGACAGATGAAAATAATTTTCTTCCACTAAGGCATTATGGTTCTCAACCTTCACTGAGCACTACGCCACAATTAAGGTGCTAATTACATATTATCGCTTTTAATATATTATTTACCACTACGTTAATAAAATATAGTATAAATACATGATACGAGTACGTTTTCACATTAGCATAATAATAAAATGATAATCAACGAGATGGAGGAGCATCATGAAAGATTAAATGCAATACCCAAAATAAACTTAATTTTGCCGTGTCATTTAGGTTAGCAATTGTTTAAAAGAGAATTAGAGAGACGTGAAGAGATTGAGGGACAAATAATTTAATTATTTTAAGTAAAGTAAAAGGGAAAAGTGGGTTTAAATTGGCTCATATATTCAATTATAGTCTTTGCAAATTCCAAAGGTCGGTCATTGTTAGCTGTGTTGGATTTGAAGAGTCAGAAAGAAACTTTTATTTAATAAGTATAATCGAGTTGTTGCATACAAAAGGCCATTATATTCTTTCTTTTTTCTGATAGTAGAGTACTTTACTCTACTTGCACATTCATTTGTGTAGGAGACCTTGTCATATATAATACCAACATATACCCAAAAGTACAAATTTGTTTTTGGTTAATTTTATACATTTTTGTAGTAAGCAAAATTGTGTAGCTCATCTTGATTAAGACCATTTACAATATGTAACAGATGATCGATGATGATCATGCAAACATGATCTGTTGTCTGTTATTTTCTTGTCTTGCGTGTAAAATTATGATCCTTTAGTAACAAAGAAAAGGTATAAAACCAAAAACAAATTTGTAAAGGGTTAGAAAGGTTATATACACCTCCGTCGTGTACGTAAATATTTCTTACTACTTACACTTTGTTTGGAGGGTTGTTATGTATTGTTTCAAGGAATAGATAGATTATATCGTTCTTCATTGTTACATAATGTCAAACATTCATATTTTGAATGATAAATCTACCAGAAAAGTAGGGTACGGTGTAGAGTTACTATGAAAATGCAGGATAAAAGATGAAATATGATTGTTAAATAATAAATAAAGATAAAATGAGGAGAAAATATTAAGGTAACGACGCGTCACACCAATAAATCGGTTCGTTACGTATTTTTTCGTCGTTACCTAACGATACGATATAATATAATTTAAGTAACAAACAAAACAAATATTGTATTTAAACTAACCATACAATACAATACGACGGGTGTTAAGGATTTGGGATGACTCCCATAGTTAAATTTCAGGAAAAAGTAAAGATGAAATAAATGAATTTCAATAACTGAAAGCTATCACTAGTTTTGCCAACTTTTGAAGCAACCCCAGTAATGTAAGTTTAGGAGTGGGGTGCACCACTAAATTAGGAGAAAAAAGTAGGTATATATTAAGTGAAAACTGATTAGTATTTTTTTGGATAAATAACTTAGTATTCAACTAAGTGCACCATTCAACATTTGTAGAAAAGGGGTGTGAGCAAATAATATTGATCAATTCTAAAAAATATGTCCATAAAATACCTAATTTGGCAGAAAGACTATGGATTAATGTAAACTATATATAAATAAGGCTATAAATTCGCCCCAAAGTGGGGCATGAGGAAAACATTAGCCATTGATTATATGGGGTTTTGGGAATGACCATTTAGTACCTTTTGCTAAGTAAGTTACAAAAATTAGGAGCATCGACATGCAAAACCACCATAGTTATTTTATATGATGATTTAAGTCCTTTGTGGTTTAGGATGTGTAAACATGGATCCTATTTTAAGTACATGTAATGTGTGTGTGAAACAATCATTAGTATTTGTGTCAGGGTAGACTGTCTTCATTACAAATATTCTTGAGGTACGAAGGTCTTTTCCTGAACCCTGTATGAATGTTTTGTGCATTAGGCCGTCATTTTTTGGATGTGTGGGGAAGCAAGTAGGTGAAAGTGAGATCAAACAATACATTTTGTAGATCTTATTCTCCTCAGAGATTAGAAACACTAATTAACCACTTTACACTATAGTTTCCAAAAGAAGGAGAGGGAGGTTTATGTTCCTTACGCAAGAGGTTGATGATTTACATTTACTTCTGATTGTTTGTTGGAATTGAGACGAAAGTAGCTTTATATGTTTCCCTTTTTTTTATATAGTTTCCGTTGGATTCTAAAATATTGATGTGAAATGTAGTAATCTATGGAACTTACCTACTTCTATTTGGTGGGTTTGGCCACCATACAGTGGGTAAATAAAAAAGCGGGAGCTCTAGCCGATAACAAACTAAAGCTTCACTTGTCTTACTTCTTTTTTTCCCTAGTTGAAAAGGGTTCAACTTGAGCGAAACTAAGACAAAGTACTTGGGAGCAAGAGTTTAGTGATGTAACACACGAGATAGAGATAGATGTGGAATTGAGGATTGATACGCAAGTTATTTCTCAAGAGAGGAAATTTCAAGTACCTTGGGCCATTAATCCAAGGAAATAGAGAGATTGACAATGATGTTATACATCTTATTGGAGTGAGGTGAATGACATGGAGGCTCGCATTCGGTGTCTTGTATGATAAAGATGTGCCACCAAGATCTAAAGATAGGTTTAATAAACTGGTTGTTAGACCAACTATGTTATATGTTGGGAGTGTTGGTCGTTCAAAATCTCGCACATCCAGAAGATTAAAGTAGTGGAAATGAAAATGCTGAGATAGATGTATGGGCATACAAGGCGAGATAAGATTAGGAACTAAGATATTCGGGACACGGTGAGAGTGACTTTTGTGTCAGACAAGATAAGAGAAGCAAGGCATAGATGGTTCAGACATGTGAAGATGAGATGCACAATGCCCCAATAAGGAGTTGTGAGAGGTTGGCTATAGTGGGTCTGAAGAGAGGTAGAGGTAGCTAAAGAAATATTGGGGAAAGCTGGTTAGACAAGACTGTTGACACCCAATTTTGGCCCTCCACAATGTATTTTAACCATCGAGTTTCTCCAATTTCAAATGATTTGAAATACCTGGCTTTATAAAATTCAAAATATTTTTCAAGTTATTTTAAAGTAATTTTAGTCATTTTTATAATTTTTAAATAATAAATTTGTATTTTATATAATTTTATATAATTAGTACTCCCTCTGTCCCATTTTATGTGGCACTATTTCCTTTTTGGTCAGTCCCAAATTCCTTATATGGTAAGTTTATAAAGGTACAATTCCTCTTTTATCCTTGTTAGTCCTACTTAATCTTAAAATAATACTCCAATACATTTATGAGGAGAGAGAAAAAAAAGTCTACTTTTTAAAGGGCAATTTGGTAAACATTTCAAAGTCTTCATTTATTTCTTAAACTTCGTGCCCGGTCAAATGTTGCCACATAAAATGGGACGGAGGGAGTAATATTTTATGAATATTCGAAAATCCTCTTAAAAAGATTGTATTTTTTACGTAAAATTTTGTTAATTAGTTTAGTTAATCAATAGTTTAGATCATCGAGTTAATTAGTTTTTCGTTAAGTTAATTATTTTATTTTTTCGTTAGGACTAAGAAGCTCGTTAGTTAATTATATTGATTCGTCCTATTTAAATTTTAGCCAATTTTACTACGTTAATTCAATTCGGCTACGTTCTTAACTATAATTGGCTATGAGTTCAATCTATTTGCTAACTCCTCAATTCAAAAAACTAGCTCTTTTATTACAAATCTAACCCCCTCCCTTTGCCTCACTTAGTTTCAACCCATCAAAAGACCGAAATTGGGCCATTTCCAACCGATAGGCATAATCTTTGTTAAGTTCATTCTTTGCCATTTTATGTGAATTGTCCAGCTGTCCTATTAGGAGAATTATTATTTATTTATTTATTTATTTATTTATTTATTTATGTGAATCTCAATACTATGTGATTAATATGAGGGAATCAACAATGATTAGAGGTGTCAAATAGACGGGTTGAGTTGAAATTAGAGATATTAAAATGGGTTGAAATAGAAATTGGGTTGGGTTCTGACCCTCCGAAGTTTACTTTAGGCTTAAAAGCGGGGTGGGTTTTGACCCGCCCAATTTGACCCNNAGTTTCAACCCATCAAAAGACCGAAATTGGGCCATTTCCAACCGATAGGCATAATCTTTGTTAAGTTCATTCTTTGCCATTTTATGTGAATTGTCCAGCTGTCCTATTAGGAGAATTATTATTTATTTATTTATTTATGTGAATCTCAATACTATGTGATTAATATGAGGGAATCAACAAATGATTAGAGGTGTCAAATAGACGGGTTGAGTTGAAATTAAAGATATTAAAATGGGTTGAAATAGAAATTGGGTTGGGTTCTGACCCTCCGAAGTTTACTTTAGGCTTAAAAGCGGGGTTGGTTTTGACCCGCCCAATTTGACCCGCTTAATCTCAATAATTTTAATATATTGTTATTTAAGTTTTATAGCCATAATTTTAATTTCAACTCAAGAAAATTAAAAAAAAAAAGTTACAAATGGATAGATAAATTCTAAAATATATAAAATAGATAGTAATTCATACCTTCAATATAGTAACATATATTACATCAATGAAAATAAAGAGTCTTAAAACGGATTGAAATTGGAGATTAAATTGAGCTCAATTAAGGATTCACTTAAAATGGGTTAAGACTTGATGGGTTGAGATTAAACTCAATTCAAATTATCTTAAGCCCAACCCTTAAAATTATGAACGGGTTGAACGGGTTACCAGTAATTGGTTATTTTTTACTCCCTTACATATGATGTTGAGTTATTCATGCTATGGGTAAGAAAGAATGTGATCTTAATTAATTTAATTGACGCATATTGTACCTTAAGCATGATGGCAATAGACTTTCATCCTTAATCCCCTGTCCTCTTTCCTTTGAATTTCCATTGTATGTTACTTTCTCATGTCTAATTAAAACCATTTATCATGTTTTCTCTCATAATTGATATGATTGGTGTATTATGATCTCCATGAATATTAGTACTAATTCCTTCATTACTCTCTGTTGCATGTGATATCGGCTAAGTCTATTTTGGATTCCATTCTTGCATTTCATCGAGTTGAATTCCCTCGAGTCGGCCTTCATCATTGTTCGAGTTTTGGAAGCTGATATAAGAGCATGTATACACTGGTATACAGTATCGATATACACTGAAAATTGGCCCAAAAGCAGCATATACACTGATATATAGTAACTGTATACAGCTGATACAAGAACGAAAAATGGGCCAGGCCCAAAACAAAGTGCAAAAACACTCTTGAAATATTGAATTACTTAGAATTAGGACATGATGAAGGAAATTGGACCTGCCATTCCAACAGTTTGAAATTTGGGCAAGAGCCCAAGTTTATATTTTCTTGAGCAACTTACAAAAATGACTATATTTATAAGGTTATTAAAGTACAATAGCTATAAGTATGATATTTATAAAAAATGACTTAACTTTTTTTCTAGCTATATTATTGTATATGTTTTTTAATTTTTCTATTTTTCTATTTATACACTAATACAGTTTTAATTACAACGAACTAAATAAGGAAACTGTATTAATTGTACAAATTCAAATTAGTATCTTTATTTATAAAATTTAAAGTATTAGTATATCAAGGATACAAGTATTTGTAAAAACTTAATGTATTAATATATTAAACAAGATAAAGTATAATAATTTAGCATATGAGCACGATAATTTGAAAAATGAATACATCGTTGTTAAACAAAAAATGAATACACCAATATAGTATACATATGAATACATTGTTGTTAAACAAAAGATGGATATATTTTACAATACATAAACAAAAAAAAATGAAAAATAATAGAATGTGTAGGTAGCAAAAGTGTGCAAGTATTCGGCTGTATAAAAAAATGAAAAAAACCAACAAACGTCAATCTCTTTTTGGTCAAGTTTTTCTTATAATACTTGAGGCTCGGTATTGACTCATGTATTTGTTTATAAAAAAAATTGTATTAATGTATCCAATTATACTTGTATTACCTAATTAACCTTTCAAATTCGATAGATTACTTATGTATCCAAATATACTTGTATTCGCAAATCACCATTTCAACTTATGTTAATATTAGAATACAAGTATCTATGTATATAACTATTCTACTATATACAAATTTGACAATCACACAAACCTCAAACTCTTTTTGCTTGTGTTCTTCTTGTACTACTTTTTTTTTATAACTATAACCATTGTAATGTAGAAACAAATAATTCTTCAATCGAAAGTCTATAAAAATAGATGCAATATATATGTATACAAATATGATCTTCATAAAAACGAGGAGAAAATCAATTAAGCGATATCTAATGAATTCAAATTACAAAAATTGCTCCTAGAATCATCAAAAAGATCTTAAATTGGAAGAAATTCGGTAGAAAAATACAGAAATTTTGTGATTTAGGAAGATTGATGAAAGGGAAAGTATTAATGAGGGTAAACATGGGGAATCACCATTTTAATTTGTGTTAATATTACAATACAAATGTCTATGTATATAAGTATTCTGCTATATACAAATTTGACAATCAAACAAACCTCAATCTCTTTTTGCTCATGTTCTTCTTCTATTTCTTATTATAACTATAGCCATTATAATGGAGAAACAAATAATTCTTCAATTGAAACCTTATAAAAGTAGATAAAAATATAAATGTCTACAAATATAATTTTCATAAAAACGAGGAAAAAATTCTATTGGAAGATATTTCTTTTCCTCAAAGCATAACCAATGGTCCATTTTATTAAACAAAAGGAAATGATATAGACTTGGTTTCAGCCCAAGTCAAAAAAAAAAAAAAAAAAAAAAAAGAGAAGAAGAACCAAACATAGCACGATAGCAAAGACAAAATAAAATAAAAAAGACAAAAGCTCAAAACAACCATCGGAGAAATGAGAGGTCACCGGAGAAGACGATGAATTCAAATCACAAAAAATGATCCTAGAGTTATGTAAAAGAATCTTAAATTGGAAGGAATTTGTGGGGGAAATATAAAAAATTTGTGATAAAGAGATATTGATGAAAGAGAAAGTATTAATGAGGGTAAATATGGGGACCAATCACATAAAACGTGCCTAGCATAATTAACTATGTGTGTAATAATAACTTTCCTATTTAATATTTAATAATTTCCTATTTATTTATATATAATTAACTTTGCTATTTACTGTGTAATTATGTCCATATAACATACAAAAAAAAAAAATTGTAGCTATTTATCTTTAATGTATATTGATGTTTGCCATATTCTATAGTTTTTCCTATTTTCTTTTCCCTTTATTATTGTATTTGATTGTTTCTTGTTTAACTAACTTTGTTTGTGTGGTTCAAATTTAATTAAATCCCCTTAACGAGGAACCTTTTGTGTTAATCTTTTAAGTGATTTTACTTACTTAGTTGTCACACTTAATCATTTTATTTGAACTTTCTTTTCAAAATCATTTCAACTGTTTAATTCCTTTAAAAATTTCCAAATTAGTCAAAAAATTCATAGGATAACTGCGTGTTAGCGGATACTTCAAATGCCTCAAAACCCTTTTTGAAGTGTAATGAGAACCTCAAACCTTTTACTCTTATTTTTTTAGACTTAATTCTGTTAAAGTCTTTAAAATCAAGTTTTCTTAATTTCTTTTAAAAAATCAAGTGACAACTTCTTTTAAAATCAATTTTTCTATTAAAGTTAAATTGATTTTTGAAAACCAGTTATTTTTCACTATAATAAAGGCATGACACACCCACAACTTACCAAAGACACGACCCTAGATAAAAAGATATGTAAGTCGAGGATTAGTAAGTAGTCAAGTGTTGTCTAGTTTCCTTATCAATGTTAGTATTTTTACTCTCTAATATCTTATTCTTTGATTTAATTTTACCTGTTGTCTCCTTGGTTTCAATTATTGTATTACTTGTTGATGATTCCATTATCTTCTCTATTATTTTAGGCCAAATTCATCAATGACCCTTTAAACTTTACATCAATTTTCACTTAGACACCCTAACTAGCCTTTGTTCATTTTAGAGACCTTATGTCAGACCCTTATATCATTTTGACACTTTTTACTAACATGACAGAGTGAGTGTGATACACTCCATAGTAGCGTGTGAAAGGCTTTATTTAGCCATTTTAGTTTTATTTTCTCTTCTTTTTCTTCTCCATTTTATTACAGTCGAAATAACTTTTAATTCTTATTTTTTAAGATTTGAGATTTGAAAATCGTACCCATCATCTTCTTCTCCTTTCTTTTTCTTTTGATCTAAGAATAATAATTATTATGACGTTATTTGTCGAAAAGTGAGATAGGTGATTGATGAAGGGTCATACATTTCAGCTACGCATCGTTGTAGATTCATCACTTCCAACAATTTTGAAGCTAAAAGTAATAATAAGGCGATGTTCATCCAAAACGAAAAAGACTATATAACACACAGTTTGTGCTCCTTCTACTTAAAAGCACGAAATTGATTACAACAAATTGAATCTACGGCAAAAATATAATAAATCAAGATCTAATGAAAACTCCAAAATGAAAAAGAAATTGGAGGTTCAGGGGAGGCGCTGCCGCTAGGAATGTTTTGGGAAGAAAGGACGAAGGAGGAGGGGTGGGGTAGGTTGGGTAGGATTTTAGAAAATAGGTATTTATTTTTATTTATTATTTTTAGCTGAAAATTAGTTTTTTTCTTATAATGTATTTTTAGAGAACACATGTAATCATTTAATTGATGGTTTGCTACGTCATCAACAAATGTATTACACTCTCCTTTAGTTTTTTGCTTATTGTAAAAAAAAGTGTCAAAACAACATAGCAAGATTCTACATGAGGTATCTAAAATGAATATCGATCAGTTGATGTGTTTAAATGAAACTTAGTGATAGTTTTAAGGGGCCACCGATGAGTTTGACCATTATTTTAGGCATAGTGACATTCATTATTGTATTTCTTTTACTACATCAGGGGAGCCACACAGTTGAGATGCTTCGGCCCTCATCCGTGCGTCTCCCTACTGTATTTCCTTTCCAAACATGCTTTGATATGCTTTGCTTGAGCCGGAGGATCCATCGAAAATCGTCTCTTTACCTTCGCAAGGCAGGGACAAGGTTTGCGTACACACTATCCTCCACAATGTGTTGAGTTATACATTGTGAATAATTTGTTGTATCTTGAAGGAGACAAGCCAAGAAGATTATTGTTGGATCCGCGGAAATTTTATTGCACTAGGCTTGAATCACCTTAAAAAGAGCAAGATATTCACGCCTAAACCAGAAGAGATCTTATTTTCTTCATTTTAGTTTGCAATTGTGATTTGTCATTTCACCTGGACAATAATTATACAATCATGCCTACACAAAATTAAAATTAGTAAAAACTAGAAACCATTTTTTACCCCTTTCCATTATTTCTTGCTTAGATACACAAAATTTTGTCCTTATATGTTTTCTTCATCTCCTTCTAATTTTCACTTATCTTTTCTTTGTATTATTAGGACTATAATCTTATTCTTGATTCGAACAATTACTTGCTTAGTTTTTAGTTTATTGCATTATCTCTTGCTCAGATACACAATTTTTTGTCCTTAAATGTTTTCTTCATCTCCTTCTAATTTTCACTTATATTTTCTTTGCATTATTAGGACTATAATCTTATTCTAGATTCGAACAGTTACTTGCTTAATTTTTAGTTTACTTATGATGATTATTAATGCTTTATGTTGTTTTTGTTATGTAAAAAACATATTTTTATTGAGAAGTAATATATTGAAGTTATGAAGGTAATGTTTCATTAGTTGAAATCTTTATTATGTCTAAAATTATTTTAATTTCAAATTATAATTTGAAATTATATCCAAAAAAATCTATGAGAGTAATAATACACTTTTAAATTGAAAGATTATAATTTAATGCAAATAAAGAGATTAAATATTTTTTTTTAAGTCTCAAATCAAACTACGGGTGGAATCACAACACTAATCGTTTGACTATGAAAATTTTTCATTTTATTTAAAGATAAGCGTAAAATTTCCAATTACAACTTCAAAATTTTAAAATAAAATTTTCTCTTAAAATTATATTTTTATAAAAAATACATTTACATTCTAAAAATTTATTACAAAAGTTATAATCCAACTTTGGAATTTTTAAATAAAATATATTTTTTTTCTTTTTTGATGGCCAAATGTGCACTTAAGTATAAATAAACCAATAGAAATATCACTCCAACCCGGCGAAACCGAGCTCCTCTGAACCGGCAAGTTCTAGGCGAAAAGGAAAAAGATAGAAGACGAACTCGAAACCCTAGTTCTTGCAGAGCGTAACGTAGTAGCAGTGGAAGTGGAAGTGGAAGAACAATGTCGTCGACTCTACTGGAGGTGACTCGTGCATCGCACGAGGAAGTTGAGCGGTTCGAGCGCCTTATTGTGAAGGATCTCCAGACTGAGCCGGCTACTAACAAGGACCGGCTCCACCAGAGCCACCGCGTTCGTAACATGATCGAGCAAATCATTGACACCACACACAAACTGGTAATTTCTTGTTCCCGCTTACAATTGAATTAATTTTGTATTTTAATTTTTACTCGAAGTTAGTTAACAATTGATGTTTGTGTTGTAGGTAGATATATATGAAGACAAAGACGGAGCGAGGAAGGATGAAATTGCAGCTCTGGGAGGCCAGACAGCAACTGGAACAAATGTGTTTAGTGCATTTTATGACCGATTGAAAGAGGTTAAAACAGTCTCAGCTCTTATTGTTTTTCATATTCTATATGCTGTGGTTACTCAGTTCAATTTGTTTTGTTTTGTTTTATGAACTTGCTCTGTGTATTTGTACTTGTGATATTTAGATTCGTGAGTACCATAGAAGGCATCCTGCTGCACGTGCTATTATTGATACTGGTGATGAATATGAGCTGCTCCTCAAAGAAGAACCACAAATTGAGTTTAGTGGCGAGGTCAGTGTCACTCTTCGGCTCCAATCTGTGCCTCATATCCTGTTTCTTTCTCGCAGGAAATTAGTTGCTTGTATTTTTTTTTTTGATGAGATGATGGATTCTCGCTGCATGTTTAGCGAGTTTGCTTGAAATATTAATTACTACAGTGATTTTAGTAGTTTTTAGCATATTACATGTTTACACTGTTTATTTATTGGGCATCGGCTAAGTTGTAGACATCCTTTTTTGCTCTGAGTATTTGCAGTTGCAAGACAGATCTTGTATTTTATCAGTTAGCTCTTCCCTGATAGTGAGGATTTTCTAATATGTGATACAGCAGTTGTATTGAAAAGCTAATGCAATCGAACATTCACCGATCCTATAGCGTTATGATAAGGAAATTATGTCGTATAGAAGCATATGCTCAGTCGTTGGGTTTGTTAACAACTTGTCGTAAAAACTAGTGTTGGTATTGGAACTTGAAATTAGACTGACTTTGTCTACTTACTGCAAAAGAGAGAACTTGAAGTTTATATAAAAGCTAAATCATTGGGTGTTCTCTCAATTGGAACAATAGGGCCGCTATGTTCACTACTAAACTTGTTGAAGAGATGAAATATAATCAAGGTATATCTTTTTGATCAAAGGTTGTATTGATCGTCAAAAGAAGATTTAGGCCAAAAATTAGGATACTCTCTGGGAAAAACAAGTTCATCAAAGAGAAGAAATGGAAGGCTTTCATAGAAGTTCCGGTAGAATTGAGAATATAGTTTTCATTCCGTACATGCCAGATCACGAATTAGTAATTGCTTTTCATAGCTGATGTTTATGTGAATTTTTCCATTTTAATCTAATGATTCTGCTGTGAGATTATGCTTACGTGCAACTCTGTATAACTTTTGAAGCAGGGAATTCTCGGTTAATCTGTCCCTCATGGTGTCTATTGCTTCTTTATGTTTGCTTCTTGGTAATTGTGTGATACTAGTTGTCTTATATTCCATTTTGCTATTGTGACATGCTGACAGGAAGGTTCTGGGCGATACCTAGACTTACATGAATTGTTTAACGAGTATATCAACTCCAAATTTGGTGAGCCAATTGAATACACAGCTTATCTTAATGTATTTTCCGAACCACAGAAGATTCCTCGTAAAGCAAAGACGACTAGGTAAGAATGTCTCTAGTTGGTGTGAATATTAAATCTTTCAAATCAGATATATCGTTCAGAGTTTGTTGCTTAATATAGTTAAATGAGGTATAGACAGTTTCAGGGAACAACTTTTGAAATAACAGCTTCTTCAATAACTGCCCGTTAGATTTGGTGAAATCTTGTTGTTCCTGTAAAGTTCAAATTTGAATGTAAAACCATTCCCTCTTCTTTATGATTTCTATGTCTTTGTGATATGCAATATTTGCCTTTTTGCTGTTTTACAGGCAGTACTTAGAATATTTACAGAAACTATTGGAGTATCTGGTCTATTTTTTTGAGCGGACGGAGCCCTTGCAGGATCTTGATAGGATATTTTCAAAGGTGCCGTTTTCTTTATCAACATCGCTGTTCCTCAGTCTGATTTTATTATTGAGTGACAATTGCTTACTTGTTGCATGCTTCTTTCTGTCTGACATCGTTGGGAAGTGTATATACATACTATATACAGTCTTTCTCCCCCTTTTAAAAATAATGAGAGAGTTAAGTGAACACATTCAGAGAAGGTTTCTTTTTATCTGCTTGTAAAAATTAATGCATTTTTTTGGATTTGTGAGTTGTGAATTGGTGTTAGTTGGACGTTTTGCTATGTGGAAGTCATTGCTCACATGTCTTCTCATTGGAAACACTGTATAAGAAGTGTAGTTTAAGGATTGTATCTTCTGATATGAGGAGGTTATGCTGTCATACTTTTTATATATCGTTCACATAGTCATTTTAATGCCTGTTTTGAAAAATTCCAAATAACTCTCAGTATTATCGTGTTTTATCTGTGAATATGATTGATCAATCTAATAACTAATTTCTGACAGGTAACAAGTGAATTCGAAGAGGAGTGGACTTTGGGCAAGGTAGAAGGATGGGAAAATAGTGGTCAGGAAAATGGAAGTGCTCCAGAGAATCATACTGTGATTGATCTTGATTATTATAGTACAGCTGAGGAGCTGATGGTAGTGGGACCAGAGAAGTTAAAGGAGGTATGGAAGTTTCTTTAAATTGTTTCTCATCTATGTTTTCTTTAATGGAACTTGAATGCTTTCAAGTTTTGGAACACATTGAGCTGAGGATATACCAACATTCATAGGAGTTACAATGTTATTTTTGCACTTAAACTTGGGAGTTATGTGCAGCTGATCTGATTTGCTGGATGTAGAAAGAAGGAAATGTGCTGTACTAAGTGACCAATAAAAAAAATGTTGTACTTAGTATCTACTTGATCTGGTTCATCCATCAAAACAAACTGATACTGATGGTTTGTCTTGAGTTGATAATTTGATTGGAACTCATCCTTTATTAGATTTCTTTTACAAGTTTGAAGTGAATCTTGAATTTTAATTACGTGCAACCCCAGTTTGTTTTGTTTTATAATTACCACACAGATTATAACGTTGATATGGAGTGACAACTTATTTTATTTGTACACAAGGCATTTAAGCATATATTTCTGGATAGTTTGATGTTTATATATAGCAACTCTTATAGCCTTTTGTCGGAATGCTTACTGCAGTTCTTGTTTGCATTTTAGTTTCTTCAGACTATTATAGGTCAATTATGATTTAAACTCAATTGCTCTTGGACTGAATTGTGGCAGATGCTTAGGATGTCAAGTAGAAGTATGCAATTGAAATTGTTAACTCCCAGGTTCAAGAACCCTAGTCTTTATTCAGTAGTCTCTATCTTGAGAATGTTCTGGTCTCAACAGCCAATCTATTACAGAATGTTTCTGTAAGTAGGCGGTCTAATCATTCTAGTGCTTTTAGATGTTTCCTAATCCTTTCCGATTTTCACTTTAAGCTCTTAGTGTTTCTCATTCCAGTGATAATAGTATCGTCAATTAAATCTTTGGTTCTCCGATCTCCTGCATTGTGGTCTCCATTCTTAAAGACATTGTTTTGTCAAATCCTTTCTTTTTCTCTGGTTCATTGGAACTCTTTCTTTGTATTCAACTGTTTCTCGTAGTGGTTGTGTGGTAAATGCACATTGAAAGAAAACTCTAGACAGATCTTTGACTATTACTTCATATTTGCATGGAGTCATGGACTGTTTGATAGTTGGGGATTCCCTTCGCCCATTAATTTTGCAATTTTGTGAAAACAATCAAAGAAAATTGCAATTTGTGAATGTGTGGGTTTTGGACTTTTGATTTTACCAAATCAAACTTCTTATTGGTGGGTTGTTTAGAAAATTGCATCAGTTTCACATTTTCCTATTTGCCCGGATTCTTTCCTTAATTCCCTTAATTCTCTTTGCCTGCCAGTTATCATGTTCCATGTACTCGTTATATATGTCATTCCCATGATGCAAACTATATTATATGGTATTAAATATTGGTGCAAGACTTTAGTGTGCTGGATGTTGATACGAAACTTCAATGTTGTGGAATCTGTTGTAGGCATTGGGAGCACTGGGACTGAAGACAGGAGGTACTATTCAGCAACGTGCTGAGAGACTTTTCCTTACGAAGGTCAGTTGCAAGCATCTTTACCCAAGTATAAAGTATTCTCTCCTAGATGGTTGAGGATTTGATTGCTTCTTTTTACAAATTATTTGTGTATTGGTTTAGACATGCATAAATTTGTTGCTTGATGTTTTGACAGAATATCTCGCTAGAAAAACTAGACAGAAAGCATTTCGCAAAAGGCTCGGGGAAACCAGAACAAAACGGTGTTGTTGCAACTCCTCAAGTGGGTGATGTAAAAGAGATTGCTCTTCTGGAAGCCAAGATAAGAAGGCTATGTGATCTGTTGGATGAGGTGGGTGACACAACACTTTTATTATCTCCTAAAGGGAAAGATATCTGAGGCAACATGCTCACATTTGAATTAATGTGGAGTAAATTCAGAAAATGGATTCTTTGTGCACCACATACTAACAATTTTTTGAGTCATGTTTGGGAAAGATAACAAGCATGGTGTGCCGACCTATGTTATGTCAAACCCCAGAGTTGCTGACTCTTTTTTTATTTTATATTTTATTACCTTGCAGACAATTGTGCGGACAAGAGAAAATGTTGAGAAAAAGCAGGCTTTGACATATGAAGAAATGGAGGCAGAACGTGAAGAGGTAATTCATGAGTAACCTGTAACCTTTTTTGGGAAAGAAAACACCATAAAAGAGATCAATGCCTTGATTTAAATAATATTTCAAGTAAACAAATGCCAACTCTTTTCAGTCGGCTTTATGTAGGATTTGTTGCCTTCTGTTTCTATCTCATATTTTGCTAAGAATAATTGGTAACCCTCCTCCCTCCCTCCCTCTCTGCCCCAGAACCAACCAACCAACCAAACCAAAAAAAAAGGGGAAGAAAGGAGATGATGTCCACCTTCCAAATGGAAATTTTCACTAGTTGTGATTTATCATTAAATTTTTGAAGTGTCCCCATTTCCCTCTTACCATTTGAACGACCAAAAAATGTCAGCTACTCCATCTTTAAACCTACTCATCAGTCTTAACGAAATTCATTTTTAAAATTCCAACATAATGCTTTATCCAAAGCAATATCCTAAAAGTGTGTTTAGAGTAAAATACACATCTGGTCTCTCTGAAACCATTTTTTAAGTTTAGGCTCTATTTGTTTGCACTTAATGAAGACTGAATAATTACTACTTTGTTTTGTCCTTGTGCCTGGTTGCTAGAATAGGGTCTTAGACTCACATTTGACTGTCACTGCAATTTTGTCCTTATTAACAAAGAGAAGTTACACAATTTAAAAAGTCAGGGGACATGTGATCTATTAGTTACTACTAGTCAGTTACCAATTTTTTGTTCTTACTGATGTGTTGTTTCATTATTAGACTAGTAATTCTGATTAGAAGAATAATCATAACTGGAAAGAATATGTACAGTACCCTCTTTTTTTGTTTAATAAATATAACCAATGAAGATGTTTTATTTGCTTTAGTTGAGATCATAGCTATTAAAATGGATGATAGACGGAATAGCCCCTTGGAGTTTATTGCATTGATTAGTAATAAAGTGGATTGGAGAATCAACAGAACCATAAAGTATGCTCTTTAGGGACCTTTGGTCACACTAATTAATTGGTTTTTAGGATATGTTGCCGGATATATGAGTTTTCATCCTTTCTGACAACAATGCTGTCTCAATGATTTCTTTCAGGACGATGTTCAGGCTGAGTCTGAGAGTGATGATGAAGACCAACAAATTTATAATCCACTGAAATTGCCAATGGGCTGGGATGGGAAACCTATTCCGTACTGGTTGTATAAACTTCACGGTCTTGGTCAGGTAATTTCTTTTGGTGTGTTTTGTAGGCTGCCTGCCCTTTGATTTTTTATGTCTGTCATGGGTTGGTGATCACATTGTTAATGCTGGTCTTCTTCATTTTTGCCGAGTGAAAATTTTCGTTGAATTTTACAGTTTCCATTTGTATTTTGGATGTTGACTTGTATTATCACCTTACATAGTTCCAAATTATGTATTGAAGATTGGAATCTTTGGCTTTTAGCTCTTGAGTAATATTTGACTTGGAGTAAACTTTGGTTGGGCGCTGGTGATGGTCTTCTTTTTGTTCTCGAGGTCCTTGTTATAAACTTGAGGTTAATTCATCACAGATTTGTCATACAGTTCGTATTGTTTAGAACTTCTCTTTTGGAGATGAAATTTACCCCTTCTCTGAACTAGGCCCCAAAAAGTACAGTTAAAAACTTCCTTACCTGCCTCAAAAAGAGCATGGAAAGGAGGAAGGAAAAAAGGATTTGTCAAAAAATGAGTGGAAAAAAGGAGGGAACAAAAAAGGGGTCTGGAAGAGGATTAGAGGATGCTTCCACAGGATAATACCTTTTTTTAACTTCGATATCTAAATGATTACAACTGTTTGCTTGTTGGATTAATCGGTCGTCTGCTGCTGATGGTTGATTAGCTTTAACATTCATCTCTATATGCCACTTATTTTGATATGTGAGCTCGCTCTTAGGCACTCTTGTATGACTGATTTCAGGAGTTCAAGTGTGAGATATGTGGGAACCATAGTTACTGGGGCCGTAGGGCTTATGAGCGGCATTTCAAGGAATGGAGACATCAACATGGGATGCGTTGTCTCGGTATCCCAAATACTAAGAACTTCAATGAGATCACATCAATCGAAGTATGTTTTTCTAAGCTGCATTTTCAGTTCAGCATTGTCACTATATAATGTTTGTTTAGTTTTCTAGATTTTAAACTAAGTAAAACATTTGCTGTTCACAATCAAATGAAGTTGCAAAACAATTGTAGTATATGCTATTCATCTGAAAGGCGTCTATATAACAACACTGATAATTTAGAACTGAGGGAAAGTATTCATTTACTTTTTGCTGTATATATTCAGCACACTCATAGTGCTTCTGGTTCAATAAAGTTATACCTTTACCGATCACAATAATAAAACTGATCATTTAGACATCAGTGTTGCTTATGTTGGCTTAACGAGTGATCTCTCTAATGTAAATGGATGTCTGGATGAAGGGAAGGGAGAGAAAGAACAGAAGAGTTTCACATTATTTTGCCTTAATTTCAAAGGAGAGAAAGACATGTAAAAAGAAACAAAGTTTTGTTTGGATGGACGTAAAGAGACCTCCTATGCTATGTTGTTTGTGATAATTCCTTTACCTACATTTCAATCATTCTGTAAAACAAAAAATAATGGTTCCCTCCTCCCGTTTCTTTTTGTCCTGGTTTCTGTTCCTCGTCTTCCTTTCCTTCGGATGTCCTGCTTTTGATTTTTTATGTATTTTATAGGCTAAGGGTTTTTGGGTATTAGCTGAAGCATAAGTTCTCGCATGATGTTTGTCATGGTCCTGATAAAGTCAGCACAAAAAGTGTATACAGGTGATAAGTTGGTAGTCATAAGCCCATCCGTAACTTATCTAATAGCGATTTGAGCTCCGACTTAGATGTTTGGACAGACAGTGATGCCTTTCTGATGTCTAGGCTTCAAAGAGACCTTACCTCTTCCTTGGTCCGTCTTAACCATGTCTTGGCATATTTTACTGTCTGATGCACCTTTCTTATTGTGTCACAGGAAGCCAAGCTACTTTGGGAAAGAATCCAAGAAAGACAAGGGGTGAATAAGTGGCGCCCTGATCTTGAAGAAGAATATGAAGATCAAGAGGGCAACATCTACAACAAAAAGACATATACTGATCTTCAACGCCAGGGATTGATATAGATGGAGTTCATCATTCCATTTGGTGGTATGTTGCTTTATTGGTTCTAGTTGATCTGGGTGGAAATGTTCTGCTTCTCTTTGCTTATGCATTTTCTTTTTTTTTCTTAGATGATTTTGGACTAGACCAGATGTCTTGGTTTTGGTTGAGCAAGCACTTGTTATTCAGTAAGCGATAGTTAATGAATTATTCCAGAGATATGATTCTCATGTGATATGATGTATTCACCTGGTAACCCCTCGCAGAAGTTACTTGGAATTTCGAATTCACTAAGTGGGAAGACTGAGGGACGAGACAGAAACCTCTATTTGGAATGAATGGAAGGACATGCATTGGTATGCGTGAGGATGTTTTTAGATGGGCTATTTATTGTTAGTTTTTTTATTCTTTTTGAAACAGAGTCGTGGTCTTTTTTTTTTTTTGGATTACAAGGGAAACCTGCAGCCGCTACCCTTTGGGTGTGCACAAGGTAAAACTCCCGCTCCTATGCGATAGCTCGCAAACCACATAGGAGAGATAACCTGCACTAGGCAAGCCCGGTGCGACCCAGAAGGCCTTTGGTCTTTTGGTGTTTTTCATGGGCCATTTGGGGTCTCAATGAAAACATCCGAATATTTCTGTATACATCACTGTTATCTGTACTTTTAAGCTATAGTAGTATAGTAAATGAACCAAGGCCGGCGCATCTTTATTGCCAAGTCTAGCTCGTCAAATTCTTCGCTTCATATCACATGAGAATTTATTCCAGAGGCATGGCAGATTTTATTTTTAGGCGCTACAAAATGTTTGTCGCTAGTTCTTCTAGCCTAGAAAGAACTACTTTGAGAAATAAAAAAAATTAAGAACTGGACGTGTTAAAAGATAAATTTAGTTTTAGAGGTAAATGAACTCAGATGAAGTGGCATTGGCGGTTTTAACTTTTTTGGAGATCTGTACGCAGTAGATGGACGGGTCTGTTTTGGTGTTTTTAACTTTCATCTGCTCCATCCTCCACCCTGTCTCAAGGATTAAAGTAGTTACGTGGGGAAGTTATGCCTGGTAAGACACATAATTTGTGGCATACTTCTAAAGACATAATGTGTTTGAAATTGAACTTATATTTTATAATATAGTAACTTATGTCTGACTCTGACATAATCTATGTCGGAGATAATTTTGACCACCTTTTTCATTACTTAGAACGTTAAAGGGTAAAAATTAACGACCGAGAGAAAAATTGAAGTCCCCCACTGCCGAAAAAAGAGAGAAGGTATTTGTATACCCCTTCGCCATATAATAAAACTGCAGGCCGCAGTATTTCCTTCCGCACTGTAATGAGCATAGATCTTTTGCTAGAAAGTTGGTGACATAGTAAGTGAGAATCTCTGTGATTTTAATACACAAATCCTGGCTTCTATTCTTTTACCAACTCCCTCTGTAACAGAAAGCTAAAAATATGATCTTATTTACAAAGTGAATGAACAAGTTTTTTTTTACTCACAATCAGCTGTCATTTGTACATCTATGGAAAAAGAGTGCAGATCCATTTACACTTCGAAGGACAAGCAATCTTGAATCTAAATATGTTCCGCAAATGATTTTTGATAGATCGAACATTTCAGGAGGTATTTGAGTGCGTACTTCTTGAATTGCGTTCTGTGCAACTTCCATGTTTCCACTCAGTGGTTCATTAAGACTCATCATCACATCGATTTCATCCGACACAAGTTTAGCTACAGAAAGGCTGGAAGGGATTTTGTTTATCGGGATCGCTTTCCTCCACTTTTTACTAGATAACCTTTTCAGGACCGAAGCTTGAGCATCCGGTGTAGCTGACGGAAACTTCGAGCTGATAGTTTCCTCCTTAAGATATAACCGTCTCCCAGCTCTCAATCTGAAAAAGGAATCAACTTGCAATTTCCCCCCTACACCAGACTTGTCATGAGCCCAGTCGCGGCCAGCCATAACAGTGAAGCTAATGTGTGAGGCAACTGAAAATGTTGTGTTAGGTTTTGACACTTTAGATATCGTTAGGTATGCTTCCCCAATGAGTACTCTAACAGAAGGCTGTCGAAGGGTCAACCCTATATGTCTTCCAGTACAATATAACAGGCGCCACTTTCCAGGAAGCAATCCCAGCCAATGCTGCACATCAGTAGATACTCATTCAGTTGCAAGCGTAAGCACATTGCTCAAGGCATAATAGGTATCATCAAGACCCAGGAAGCAATTCTTCCCAATCGGACAAACGCAAGCATGGATCACTACGTACCCTAAATAACAATAAAGATAGTGCAATAAATATACCCTCACACAGAACTAAATGCATACATTTCAAAACCAGATCAAGTGGAGCATATTAATAGAAAAAAACAAAGCTTGCAAAAAGGGCACCAGATATGAGGTGTTAATCAATTTGCAAAGTCAATTTGTAACAACTAGGCAGCTGAGAAAGACCACTGAAGAAAGTTAACAAATAAATGTTATGCTCAAACATCACGGAGGAGACCTCACAACTCAGATTATTGCACAAAAAAGACCAGCATGAAGTGCATAATATGTGATATTTTAGGTGAGAAACTGTAATACAAGCATTGTCAAACTGTCTGTACGTGAGAAACAAATGATGCAGAAGTTCTTCACTAACCAAAGAACATATAGAACTCGTAATAAAAGAAAAGAATTTCACCTTTGGCTTCGGATAAGGATTTAGCATCTCCATTAATTCGACAAAATGAGCAAGCCTACTTCGCTGGGAAAAAGAAGAAAAACAGAAGAAAGAATAGATGAGCATGTCTTTTAGTTTCTGATCCTACAAACAGATATGGCAAGATGAAGAGATTAATGATCAGAGAAATATAGTAATGATGAGCTAAATAGAATTATAATTTGATAATGCTAGAAGACAAAATTTGAGGGACACATTTTAGAAAATCTGACAGTTCTTGGTTTTCCTAATGAAAATAAGGGCACTGAGTAGAAAGACAAAGTAGGTGTTTGAATATGAACTTAAGATAATGATTTGAAATCATTGATTCGGGTAGAGGTTGATTTGAAGTTGAAATTGTGCTGGGACATGCAATCTGAACTCCAAAAGTTGCACTTTTTATCATAAACATGAAAACCCCACAATTTGTGAGAACTATCAAAACTTCCCCAAATTACCATCAAAGAGTTCCGTCACAAATGATGGCTGTCAGAGATAACTCTCACCGGCGGATCAGGACAGCCATAACTTGGCCGGATTGAGCAGGTGGCTGTTTGGAGAAGGAGCTAGTTTTTGGGTAAAGTAGGCTTGGTAATTACTATTGCAATAATGTGGGTCTTTTTTTGCAAAATTTAGAACTATCGGCCAAGTTGAATCACAAATTTGGAATTGAAATACTACCAAAATTTCAAGTGGAAGAAGTTTTGTTCAAAATATCATAAACAAACACAAATTTCAAATCAAAACTTCAAATTTGAAGTCAAAATTGCATGTCCAACCCCTCCAAACAATGACAATATATTGAGATGGAAAGATTATAAACTCCACCTGAAGGAGTAAAAAGCATAAGAAGCATAGATAATTATAAACTCAGCTAATAAAAGGGAAAAAAAACTTCAGATGAACTACTCTTCTGAAAAGGAAACGTTGAATGTTTAAAAATAAATGGGGAAGCAGGTTATTTATACCCATCTTAAATTTCCAGAACAGTAAACAATAGGAGTGAAGCACACTGGAAATTCCAGCTGAAATAAGGAGGTATGTTTTTCAAAAAAACCGTTGAGAAACTAGGAGGGGAAATAGAAGTGATTATACTTAAAAAATCAAATACTCTCTGTAGTATCAAATCGACTATTTCACCACTGATAAGGAAATACTTTTCACGATCAGCTGACAGTTATTACCTGCTGTTGCCCATAAATATATTCCTCTGCAATTCGAACAGTGGTTGAGCCAAGACTCCATCTGATTAGATCAATAGATGGGTTCACACGCCATTTTGGTCCACACAAGAAGGGATGCCTCAGAGCATTTAAGCAACTGCGAAATATCAGTGTACAGATCATTAATGCTTATGTAAGTTTACATTATTGTCATTAACTTGACTATCTATGGTGGTACTCTAGTTAATAGTGCCGTTTGAGAAATAACTATCAGCACTTGAAATAAATTTATCTAGAATCACGTACATGCAACCTGTCCTGCCTTTTAACGTATAATGTAAAAATTCTTATTAGCTACTCTATTAGAGGTCACGAACTCCCATTTTACCAAGAAAATTCATCATTCATTAGAAGATGCTTCCCCTTGATCAGCAGCCCCCAATATAATTTTTGAAGTTCTGATAAGAAGATACACGTTCCTCCAAAAATGTTTCAAATATTTAAGTAACTAGGGCTCTTGCAGAAATCAGTTAGAAGAGTACCCATTCTGTCCATTTCAAGAAAAATTGCTCTAGCCCGTGGACCATAAATTATCATCTAACAGAGACTGGTTTTAATTGAGCCTGCATAGCTTGTAATAAAAATTAATATCTGATGCATGCATATGAAAGTTTCCAGAAGGCATCATCAAACCGTAATGACTCAGTCTACCTTATCCTGTCCAAAGGTTTAGGTGCAAGGAGTACTGAAAGCAAATGCCAACCTGCACCCCAGTTCCTATCGAGTATCTGCAAGAAGAACAAAAATCAGTATATTGCCAAAAAATGGAAAGAAAACTGTGAAGAAAAAGGAGAGAGAACTTGTCTTGAATTATTGTAGGCAATATCCCAGAGGGGCTCTTACACAGGACTAGAAATAAGATAATATCAAACTACATGAAATAGGGAAAAAATTATTAAAAAGGGAGAATCACCTGAATAAGTGAATTACATCCACCTTTACCTAAGTGAATTACCAAAATAAGGCTACTCAAATTATAAATATTTTACCATGTGTTAGTTACCATCTCCATGCTTCGTTATAGCAAAGATGAACTATGTGATAAAAAAAATACTCATTTACATCAACCTTCATATGTTTGAATCCACCCCATCATAACTCATTTTTCTAATCTAGTAGGAACAGGACCACGTCATAAGAATCCTCAGTAAATTGGAAAAGCATAACGAATCTTCTTCAATTATACACTCAAAGAAAACACAAATAGAAGAGTGGTTTTGAGTTAAGCTAGTTGGGCTATGACACTCTTACTAATGCATCTTTGACTTGAGAAAATCCTGTACGAGTTGAGACATGACTTTTTTATTAACTCACACACTTCTAATCTTCATACCCGGCCATTTGACACCTTTTGAGAAATGTAATATTTGGCTGACACTCTTGGAAATTGAGTAGCACAAAGGAACTTACATAATTATGTTCATAGAAAAAAATAGAGGTAGTTAATAAACATGGTCAACAAAAAGAAACATTAGACATAATTGATTATAACTAATACTAATGGAACAATAATGGAACGATGACCGATAAACAAGGGACCGGGGTACTAACTTGTATACCAAAGTTTCCGGCCGAAGAATTTCTTTTTACAGCATGCAGAAGAAACTCCCGCAAACAGGAGGGATCATTTCCCTGAAGATGGTGTGAACAAAGTTATTGCAAGTGAAAGCATGTATATGGGAACATCTAAAAATAGTGCACAACCTTGGTGAGGAATGCTTTGAACTTGGCAAAGATCGTTGGGTCCATGAGTTCCCTCAAAACCATTTTTGCCATGATGAATCCAACACATCTTTGCAACAGGTAAAAGCAGATAGAAACTCATGAATAGCTTGCTTCACGCTAAATAAAAAACATAAATATCTAAGCATGCACTCATACCTCATGTCAAATGCAATCATCATTCTCCTCCTATCCATATTGTCATATGATGTGTTATCCGCAGGATCAGCCTCATTAAAGTCAGAAGCATTTCCCAATATACCTACCTGATAAGAAGAGGTCAGTTGGAACACTCCAGACAAAAAGAAATAAAACTCATCTTCCCAAATTGGAAAAGTTTAAATGTAACCAACGAAAAGGCATATTTTAGTTTCAATTTTCAAGTATAGCACAATGTTTCCAAATTGAACCATATTAGCAATAAGTATCAAAACCTAGCCATCAGAAAGAAAAACAAAATGTAGGGATATTGGGAAATGCTACTTAAGAGTTTGTAAGTATCAAAACAAAATGTAGGGATCATTGTCCTTTTGGAGAACAGTGACTATCCTGATCTAAGTAAGCACTCTTGCAATACCACAAAAATTAGCATCTGGATGAACTAATAAAAAATTTGAACACCCGGCAAGTATTGATCAAGTACGCTGAAGTACTGTCAAATGTATGCATTATGCATGCATTCTATATCTTGTAATAATTAAGACATAGCTCTAGTTTCACTGAAGAAAACTTGTCTCTTCCACCAGACAACTTGGAACCTACAGAGAGTAAAGCCTTAATTATAATTGAACATATTCCTTTACAGTTTAAGCCATACAGTCTTATGTGCAAGCATCCTAGTGTTAGCTGCAGTACTTTGTCCTTAATGTACTAATACTATCCAATCCCTACTACAATAGACAAAATGAATAACACTCACCTTAATATGTTTATCCACCGCGCTAATGTGCAAATTTTCAAGCCTCAACTCTGTATGCGCAAGGCCATGGCTGTGCACATAGTTCACCTGAGAGAAAGAGAGTCAAGGATCAATCAACAAATAGAGAAAAACTAGTTATCTAGTACCTGTTCAGATAAAAATTGACACACACAGCACATACTCCAATCAAGAGATCCCTCATTAAAATTCGGATTAGCCGCAGTTGCCGAGAAATAGCTGGCCCTCCTATAGTATCATCCCCCACCCTTCTAACAGACTCCTGATCTAGGGAAAGAGTAGCTTCTAGAGTTGGAAGCCAGTCAGATCGTTGAAGCCAGTGTCTCAATGAAGCACTTCCATGATGCTGAGAGAACAAACCAAGGTCCTCAAAAATGTCAACTATATGAAAGTCTAAAATAATACACAAAGAAGAAAACTCATTCTGTTATTTAAACAGGTGCATAGTACTTGTATTTAGTTATTTCTCAGGCACCTAAGTGAACAAGCATGAAACTAGAAAGTACTCAGAAATTTGAGACTAAGCTACTATATTTATCTTCATTATGTTATCAAGTCGAAGAATAGTCCCTTAAAAATAAACAATGAGCTTAACGTAGAAATCAGCATACCCCATGGACTAGGGTGAATGAACTCTTCTCCTCTATCATGGATGAGCAGATATACCCATGAACTTGCATAGAGTACGAATGATACATGAGCTTACGACGTGCCAGTCTCTTCAACACCTAGAACACATGGACTATCAATAATCAATGGACAAATCACTAGGCATTTCCAGAACTGATAAACAAGTTAAAAAAGCAATAGGTATGTGCAATATACCTCTATTGCACGATGTCCTCTCCGCTTGGCTCGAGGACTTATAAGTTGTCTAAGTACAACTCTGGTCTTATACAATGGACTGCAGTTATTGTTGAACCCAAGAAATGATGAGTTTTACTACTGTAATTCAGTCTTCTACTCAAAATTGTACCTCAAGGAAACCACTTACCTATGAGGATCATTCACCATTGCTTCAAACACTATTTCATCTCCCTGCCACAAACAAAGCACAAAATACAACCCAATATTAAGCATCAACCAGCTACGACATTATACTTCAACACGAAAACGTTTTCACTGTTCTAATAGAATAATCAAGGAGATTCCATTACCCTGCCACCAAGGCCAATGCTGACACGATTCCGTATCTTAAAATCTGACATTTCGAACTTGGTTACATGACTGAACTCATCCTCTAGGGAATCACTGCTACTTAAGGTTGCTGCATTCTCCTCCGATTCTAACGGAGACATAGTATTAGGCAATGAACAATTCACTTCCAACCTTTTCCTCTGAATCGGAAAGTTCGTTCTCCCAATCATAGGCCATAGTTTAAGACTAGTCGACGAATTAATAAAGCTGACGCAACGTCCTTCAACATATTCCATTTTTGGAGTTGAATATACTCCGATAGCCGCCATTTTACGTCGAATTCTCCACGATCAAAGAGATGCACAAACAATTCTCATCACAAAACTGCAAAATAACAAATAAACAGAAAATTAGGTAAAAATTAGAAACGAATCAAATTAAATTGAGCTGATGCAACTGTGTTGGATCGTATTCATAGATTCAACTCAAAATTTAAAAAATTACCAAACCTAGCAAACAAAATAGAAAAAAATAAAAAGTTCAAGTTTTGACTTACCAGTTATAGAGAGAGAAGAAGGAGAAGAGAAGTGAATCGAAGAGAGGGAAATATTGTGTGCATAAATAGTAAGAGAGAGTTGCAGAGAAGAAAACGAAGCTTGTGAGAATGGCGTGTAAGACTAAGTTTAAGGCGTTTCGACACGAGTCTTCCGTGTGCCTACGTCCGCCTATCCAAATATCTACTACTACTAGCATACATCAAAATGTTACGGTTATAATTTATGTGATATCATTTGATTATGAGTTTGTCATTTGACTACGAGCACAAACTTGTACTAATTTATTGAAATAGGAGTGTGTAAGAGAGAGAATAAGAGTTTTTTTTAGGGAATATTTACTCTTGATTATTGAGTCTTTTAATGCTCTGATACAAGTGAATGTTTATCTGTCACTGTGGAGTGTGGAAGGGAACTGAACTAAGGATTAGGAAAACAAGGAGGACGAATTTATTCATTTTTGTAGATAAATGAGGGACTTAAAATTGCAATTTCTGTAGTCAATCATAACATTTAATTTCAGAATCAAAATAAATAAATGTCTAATTATGTACACATACCAATTACCATCATTATATATATATAACTAGGAAAAAATATTAGTAACAAAAATCAGCTTTAGCCCTAACTCTTGTTACATACAAAAAAAATATTTCTCATTTTCATCACAAAAAATCTGTTCATCCGATCTAGAGAAATAGCTAGCCGACAGGCAGTCAAGTTACAAAACCAATTTTTCTTATCGAATTTGTAGCTTTCAGATATGGATGTAGCACAACTCACAACAAATCATACATCAACGATGAAGTTTGGCTATTTCTCTTGCACCCCTATCCCATCCATGTTGTCAACCTTGTATGAAGTGGTAATTCCCACCAGTACAGGTACGAAGTAATTTTGCTTACAATTTTTTTTCTTTTTATTGTTGCTTGAATTCCTATGTCTCTTATTCAACTTCATTGACCACTAAGCGACGTTGTCAATGTTGGTCTGGTAACTCATAACTTTTCTTGTTTTTTTTTTTTTGGAGGGGGAGGGCATAGGGGTTTAGGGTTTTTTTTTTTTTTATGGAGAAACTTGAAGTCGAGGGGATGAGGATTGAAGATAGTACAGTGAAGAGAAAATTAAAAAAAAAAAGGAATTTGCTTGAATCTTTTCTTTTGATTTTTCATTTTTGTTACTCTCCACAAAATAAAGAGAGAAGGGGTTTACATGACGGCAGAAGGAGGAAGAAAAAAAAAACTATCTGCCTTGTCTGAATCTATACATAAAAACTCAGACCCAACTTTTGCCAATATTATTGAGACCCCAAATCATCTATGGAAAGAAATACCCTAGAAGAAACGTAACGCTAAAGATTACATAAAATCTGTAAAATCACTAATTATAGCAAGCTGTGAGGTCAGGTATAGCATAGCAGAGCGCGTAATGGTTAGATCTTCTGGAGGTAAAATTTTTTATGGAAATGTGAAACCTAATTCATGAACTTTCTGCAGTTTGGGGCTTTACACAGGCAAGGAACCTTGAAATCCTCACATTCGTCTGGATCAAATAAGTAGTCGTACCTGTCAGTATTGCAGCCAAATGAAATATATGAGGGGCGGACTTACTAAATGTAGGCATTAATTTGTGCGAGTGTGTGAGTGCTGCATGCTTGTATGAGAGAGAGAGAGGGGAGAGAGAGAGAGAAATACGTTAATTCATCACCAGCAGCCACATTTGCCTTTGCGATAAGTACAATCCGACTCTCATCAGCTCCTACACTCATGATCCGTGCATAGCAGTTTGGCATGCACTGTGAAAATAACAAAGCAAACCCACAAAAAGACTGTAAGAGGACTCATTGATTAAGGTAACTTGAGAATGAAAATACCGCATTCATTGACTTGCTAAATTTGCTGACCACAGATAAATTATAGGACAAAATATGGCTTGAAAGGGGAACATAATTTCTAGCATTCTCAGGAGTCTTTGCCATGATAGGACCATACATAAATATTTGCTGTATATCGAAACATATTTATCAAATCTTCACTGATATCAGATTAGATTCAGATTACAAACAATCCTACTACAATCTTGTGGGGTTATGATCAATACTCAATTTCTTTCCCTGCTGAAACCATCAATAAGATTAATACCATTAAAGAAGTAACCACATAATGGGTTTGAAAATGACCTCCTTCAGTTTTAGAAGACGAATTGCACCTGTGTATTTTAGTTTCTTTTACCTAATTTAGTTCACTAGCCTTTGCTTTTTCATTTGCAGGTTTTGATAACAAGGAGCAGCACAAAAGTTGATAACACACGAAAAGAATACGGAATACAAGATCACTTTCTCAAGAAAAAAGAAGAAGAATTAACAAGATCTACAGAGCATGATAGAAGGGAGAAGGCACCATCAAATATATAATTCTAGTTTGATTCCACATATGAAGAGAAGAGTCGGGTACAATGAAAGATAAGTGATACTTACTGAATGGTTAATTAAACGTGCAATGTTTCCCTTATCAGTGGCATCAACCACTACTTCTTCACTAATCTTAAATAGCTGCACAAGATAATTCGGCGACATTAATTGGTGCTTGTGACAACATACAGGTTGGAAAGAGAGCACAAAGAAAGGAGTGAAAAGAACCTACATAGCAATCTTTTCCCTCAACACGATATCGTGCCTCCCTCAAATCTGCAACACTGCGTCTGACCTGCTCACCACGATACTCCAGAACCTGAAACAAGTAAATATATGCTCCACTAAGTGATTTCTAGATTTGATGCTTAAGTAATTAGAAATACGAGCACTTCGGTTATTAACTGATTCTCGACACAACAAGATGATCTGTAGCGTACTCAGGCAAGGAGGAACTACATCTCATCGGAAATGTTCACAGGTTATGACACAAAAATCACAGACTATCAAGAATAGCTCCTCATGATGAAAAGATATAGAACTCCATTTTCATGCCATTACATGGACTGCCATTTACATCTTTTCCTAATATGATCAAAGTATTGACTAGGGGTAACTAGTAACAACTACAAAAGATTTATATACCATCTCTCCTTCTGGGATATTTCTACGAGCAAACAAACCCCATCTATGTATCCCAGATCTACCAAAGCAAACCCGATCATTTTCTGTTCTCTGCAATTGCAAAAATAAGATGTAGATGTTGAGAAAGTTAACTGGAAAACTCTTAACTTGATGAACAGAGTTGTTAAAAAGAATGCCTGCAATTCACGAAGCCGCTCCCTAAAAGTAGAAAATGTTTTGGATCCCCTGACTTCCTGTTAAAAGGGGAAGAAAGGAATAACATTCAAAATCACCATGGTAGCTAAGAGAAGTGACAGGAGATCATCACTTTACATAGGAAGTCAGGAAGGAGGGAGGGAAGGCGGAAGAAATTTACTCTAATAATGCTCAAACTCCACATTGAACTTGAAGAATGGTGACAGGGTCCCCTCACGTGGTGAGCAATGGCAGTTTCTCCTGCTCCCTGACAAGCAAAAAAATAAGGAGATTCATAACTGGCATCCCTTTAGGATGATTAAACAAACCAGCAAATTAAAAATTTGCAATCACAAGGCAGATATGTGATTGTCAACTAAAAAACTTAAAACTACATGCATAAGATACAAAGAAGCATGACTTTATCATTACCAGGGAGCAAAACTAGAAAGTTTAAGGTAGCTAAAAAGCATGATTAAAAGCAAGTATTGTTATTAGACTTATAAATAGAACAAACATCGGGAAGATATTAAGCGTCAACAAAATAAGCAAATTGTAGATAGATATTCACAATAAAGTTAGTTCTTATATATCCAATGTCTAGCGCAAGCGGATGCTAATAATGAATTCACTCATACAGAGTTTTAACAGTTCAAAAGCCAAAAGGCAACATGTTTTAAGTTGCCTAGTGTCATAAAGACTCAAGTAGCTAAATAAAACATAAATCTTTCATTTCCTTCACATTTGAATTAATAAAACTTGGAAGCACCAATCATAACACTTCATATCAGTGACATGGAGTAGTACCTTATCACGCGATCGATTATAAACACGACATTTTGCTGCAGAGAATGGCTCAATCTCTTCTATCTCTGCTGCTGGAGCCTCCTCAAGTTTCAGTCTGCTTGTTGAAATTAGACGTGAACCTGTGCGCTTATTGTTTTGAAGAAGGCTTCTTGCAGAGAATACCCCTTTGGGAGTCTGAATGATGAGAACAGTATCTGGATTAGGAGCCCTGTAAAACCACGAAGTCATTAGACTTGAAAGCCCCCATTAAATATCACAGCTTGAATAATCAAAGCATCCATTATTTTGACTGAAGCAGTTCTCATAAATGACTCTCGCTTCCCTCATTCTCCTTTTCTAATCTGTGATCCAGAGAAAATGGAGCGAGCAGTACCTGTGGTAGGCACAATATGAGACCATTCTTGTAACCTGCTTCCCATTTTTCTCCGAGCAGTGTAGCTGCAGGTTGAGAAGTATTAACATCCAGGAGCGAATGACCAAGTAAAAGGATAGGGAAAAATAAAGCTAAAAGTGTAGAATGCATTGACTAAACAACACAAATTAACTAGTCATCGTGTCAATTTAAATTTAGCACCTAAATCAATGACAAAACAGATTTACTAGATAAGTAATCTGACCTCCATGCGATACCCAGCCCTTGATGCGCACATGGCATGGTAATAAGTTGAGCACTTGCAACATTGTGTGCAGGAACCATGAATTTGTTTGCAGATCACACATATCTGAAATTTACAAAATCAATGCTCACTTCAGATTCAATAGCAGATTTCTTGCTAGTACATGATGTTTTCCCATTTTGATTCGAGACTCAGATATGTATCACACCTATATTAACTGGAGCAATAACACCAATCTGATAACATATTACACTATAGACAATCACATGACAAGGTAAAAGTCTTATAATTGTACATTTGTAATATATATCAATCGACTGATTTGGTGAGGAGCTCTTTCCACTCTAACGAGGGGATCCAGTGCATTAGTGTTAAGTAAGATAGCACCCAGAGGAGCTCTTTCCACTCTAATAAAATATTGTTACAATGTTTGCCTCTACAAGCAATGCTCCCTTTAACAGGGCAGGCTGAGTTATTCAAATTGTCAAGCATCCACCATATGTTTTCGTTTTCGAAATGTCCATTGTGAGTTCTCGATTAGTAAAGCAGCAACACAAATATTTAAAATAGAACATAATATCCTTTAAATTTGTGAAAGAAACTTGGCACATAAATCATCAGCATAGATAATGTTAGATTTAGCATGGATGATACACAAATATTGCTACAGAAAAGTTTCATGATGTATGGTTATGAACTCATTTTACATTTCACTTAAACCATTTCAGATTTGAAATTTAGGTGAGGAAAAATCGAGATATCTTCAAATTTTCTTGCTTCCATCAGCTTTCCCGGATAAAAATCTCCTAAGCAAATAATAGGAAATGTGATATGTAACATATTATGTCTTTTTCTTAAGAAGATAAAAGGCTATGTTACAACTTACACGCTATTGTGTCATAACACAATATTTTCTGCATGACTCAGAGCCATTTTCCTTCTGGGATAACAGTGAAGTGAGGACCCCCGAATTTACACCACAAAGTAGAATAACATTTCCAAAAACAAAAAACTTACCTTTACAAAAGAATTTGAAGGGATTCTCAAAATTCCAACTGCAGGCTCCATTTTCTCATCACTAGCAAAACAAACTTCAGGTTGGAACCAAGCACAAGTAATATGAACCCACAATTGCTGTATATCTGTGGGCTTCAAAGCACCTCCTAAATTAAACAACAATCTTAGGTTAGTAATAGCAGGCGAAAGGTTATGGATTTGAGAACAGTTTGGCCAAATTCCAACAACACTACAATTAATGAAAAAGATAGTAACTAGTGGCATGCCTTTCACAGGACACAGACAACACTCCCGTTCAATCTCAGGAGTCTCGCAAGATCTGCAGACCCATGAAGTGAAATCACGAACATTTCTTGCTCCATAGCATTCTTGATGGACAGCAATTTGACACCTGATGGAAAATAGAATTTCAGTACCATTGTTTTCTTTAAGAAAAAAATTGAACTATCATCTTAAGGCTAAGCAACATTTGCAAAGAAATCTACAAGGAATTATGCAATTACTTGAGTAACCCACCAAAAAATATAATGAAACCTCTTCATCAAAAGTAATAATTAAAAAAAAAATATATATATAATGGAACCTAGACAATCACAACTCCTACTTCAAATCAAAATCTTTTCCAATGAATAGTATCAAGAAATTGTTTTTTAGATCAAATAACAACAAATAGTGTCTCCAGAAATTGGAAACATATGGAAAATTTGCACTAATCTCCCATCAGACAGATTAGATTTTGAAGTTTAGTCATACCTAATGCATATAATAATTTTGTTGTAGTCCCAATCTTCAACCCATCGACATACTGCACACCTTTCTGTGGTCCACTTTGCATAAACAGGTTCATATTTTTCTGTATATATAAAAAAATAAAAAATGCCAACTGATCAGAATCTTAGTTATAAAGCAGAACATGTAGTTAAGTCCTATGGAACTAGTCAAGTGTACTACAACAAGTACAGATACAGAGGTCATATACGTCAAAGTTGAATATTAGGATTCAGATCCAGATAGATATACAAATATGGGTATAGGGGATTCAATTATTTAAGCATCTATTATTATTTTGAGAAAAAGAAGAGGTTACTAGGTAGTGACTAAATATTTAGGTCAATTCATGGCATTGTTACTTAATTGGACCAAATAGTGGTTGCCCAGAGATATGCCAGTGACAACCAACATGCAAATTATTATTTTGAGAAAAAGAAGAGGTTACTAGGTAGTGACTAAATATTTAGGTCAATTCATGGCATTGTTACTTAATTGGACCAAATAGTGATTGCCCAGAGCTATGCAAGTGACAACCAACATGCAATAAGACAGACACATGGATGATGGTTCAAATATATAAAGTAACATTTATATTTTCTGATCCCTAGTTCAAGTTCATACACAACCTAAATTGATTTAATGTGCAAGAACATTTATTGTTTAATGTTATTATCATATTAAAAGTTTGTATAGTTACAGAGTCTTCTTCTTGATATAGATGTTAGATCTACCTCTCCACTTCTTTTTGTAAAACCAAATTCATCTTTAAAAAACTGAAAGTTCTTCTCCAAGGATATGATTAAGACCATAAAAAGGGTGCGAGGAAAAAGAAAGAGAATTTGCTGAGACATTCTGAGGACAACATTAGTAGTCAAATAGTGAAAGATGATTAAAACATAATATGTTAACAAGGTATCATGGTCTGAACACATATCGTCTGTTATGATGGAACAATGCACATTTTGTCTATGATGCGTAGATGTAGAATGTCTCTGACAAAACAAGTAAATTCAAGCGAAGCATATACCTTGGAGAAAGCTAAGCAGCTTTTGTCTCCGTACTTTTAAAGAAGGACGTTTAACTGATTTGGTAGAAACAACATTCTGAGCATGATACTCCGCCATTTGCAGCATCTGTGGAGAAAAACAAGATGTTACCTGTCTTCCTTCATTGCTAATGGAAAATCCAAAGACCATATTATGGCTACAGCATAACAATAAGACTTGAGCTAAAGAATATGTAAAGTAGTGTGTGGTTCACCTAAAATATAATTTCAGTAAGGCATGCAATTAATTAGAATAGACTAACGGAGGGGAGAAAAGTGGTATAACTGAACTGTGACCTCACATAAAACAATCTGAAAATGAGCCCATGCCATGTAATAATGAGAGCATTGTTTCCCTTTGTCAAACCTCCCCACCCCCACACCCGTCTGCCTCCCCAAAATATTCTCATTTCAAAAGAATATCCTGCTGTTGTCATCAGGCTGTCTAAGTGATGTCATCCCCAACAAAAGAAAAACAGGGAAGGAGTAAAAGGAGGGTGACAAAAGGATCAAAGCTTTTTATTTGATTGTTAGGATCATGCTTTTTCTTTCACGTTAGCACTTCAAAATTGCATTACACTTGATTAGTTTCTTTTTCCCTTGAAAATTATTTATTTAGCTACACTGATGTGGATAAGCTTCACAACAGACTCATGCATAAAGTATCTTAAGAAGCAAAAACAACTAAGCAGTACATATTTGGTTTGACTAGTTACAGTATTATGTACTACCCATTTCTGAACTGAATTTATAACATAATCAGTTTAAGACATCATGATATATCTCTTCCTGCCACTAATGAAGAAAATTTAACTTTATCGCTGTACACAGTCAAATCATGTCATGTGCCCACATTGACATTCAACATATTCATTTATAGAAAATAAATGCAGCCACCACACACTGATATAACGCCACACATAAAGGAAGCAACTGGGCACTCCCATTGCTCTTTAACTTATTGGTGAACTAATTTGCAAAGCTGTAAATCGTATTGTCAATTGTATGATAGTTCCCAATAAAAATGAGAAGTCCATTTCAAAACATAAGCAGCATCAGCAATTGAAGAATACAAACCCATTGTTCTAGAGGTAGCAAAGAACCCTTCACCCTGACACTGGTCTTCCAGTTTTTTATTTTAGAACCTGTGTGCCGCTCCCATTCACTAAGTGCCTGTTTTTGTGCTCCACAATATCCACACTTACAGACAACTCTGGAAAAAAAAGAAGGAGATTATGATTACAAACTATATGGCCTGAGTCAATGATAAGCCAATCCGTGATCTCTTAATGCTCAAAATTGCCTTGAAGAGAACATAAGTCCACTAAAAAAGAACACATGTAAATAACTTGATAAATCAACTTTCCTAACAGTGACTTCCATTCATGTTTGCTGTTTTTCTTTCCACAAAGGATAGATAGAAATTATTTTAATAAGACAAATGAAGGATAGAATTAATCAGTTAATTTTCAAAAGATGACATCCAAGTGTCCGAACCTACACTTGTTCATAAAATCTGAGGTTTCTAAAGGAAACACCAACAAAAATAGAGTAAGATTCAGAAGTATGAGAGCTATTACAGGAAAAAATCAGGTAGTAAAATTCTTTAACAGTCAGACAACTTGAAGGAAGCTATGCACAGCATCAGACAGCGCCAATCACTGACAAGTGATAAGAAAAAACAGTACACATAACAAATGCCCATGTACACTTACAGGTGAAGCCTTGGGAAATAAATGCCTTCCACATCTGAGCAGATGACAGAAACCTTGTCTGGTAATGCTACTGCCTGAGTATCATTTTTGTTGTTTCTGAACCAGAAAACAGTAATTCGTTAGTTCAAACCACAAGCTGTTAACTTAAGCATAACTAATTGACACTTACTTAGCCTTAGAATTCATGTTTTCTGAGTCTGATAATTCAAAGTTAAATCTTGCTCTGCATTCTGGACAATAGTAATCAGAGGTACTCAGCTCCTGGAGATATACAAAACAGCAGATTATGTTAACCAAAGAAGTAAATAAAACATGGATATTGCAAAGGGAGAAATTTTTTGAAGTAAGATTGATACCTTTAAATTTCTGCTTGAAATTTTGTCACACTGAGCATGCACCCACACTTTGCAACCATCACAACGTACCTAAACCAGAAAAGAAATTATAGCTGCTTTGATGAAGAAATATCACCATAATTAATTTCATGGAAAGAAGTAGATAGTGGTTACAAATGACCAGCAAAATATAGCAAATTTCTCACCCAAGTTCCACTATCTGAGGGATTCCGAATCTTCTTGCATACGCCACAATAATGTTTACTCTTCTTTAACTGGAATATAAGTCACAGATTATTAATATTTATGACATCAACATCCATATCTTTCATGAAACTTAGTCAAAGAAAGCTAGAATTGAAAGCTGTAACAGACCCTCGCACAAGCAGTACACAGACGATGGCTCCTAAGAGTTGGGTCGTTCAATTTCCTGGATGGCTTAGACGAAAGACTTGATCCACAAGCATCACAAGAGTCAAGTTCTTTCTTCTTCAACAGTCCCTGCACAGAGATTTCATACATGGTAAACTTACTGGAGATAGTCTGAGACATTTGTTTTTTCTCTTGGCTTTAGGGTATGTAAGTAAGGAGAAGTACTGCAATGAAATTTTAGCAGAATTTTTCCACCCAGAGAAGTATAGGAATGCTAACTAAATAAAACTTATTAGAGGTCCCTTGATGGTAGTATGTTAGGAAAAGCAGGGAAGAAATCTCAGTCACCTTGAAACGTGCCTGGCTTGGAGAGTTACACTCTTGGTCCTGATTTGAATCACAGGCCTCAAATACTCCTCGGGGAAGAGACCGGAGATAATCTAGATTACCAGCTGCTGCATTTATTTCAACCATCAACATCTCAACAACGCCATTTTCAGCAAGAAACGCCTCTTCTATGGCAGAGCGAAGATCAGCAGGCGTGCTGTCATTCAAGTCAGTCTGCCCCTGAAACCTAAACGAAGCAAAGTTTCACCACACCCACACAGTACCAAAAATTTATATCAGCATTAAAATATACATAACTGTCACAAACCTGTCTACATGTTCCTGAAATGGAAATAGCATCCCGCGTCTAATCCATGCATAATCCTGCTCATGAAAATGTGTCATCTTAGTAGATACACCATGCTTCATACTTCTATCACTTAGATACTTTTGCATAGTGGGAGTCTGTATAATGCACAAAAGATATGTCTTACCCTTTGCGTTCCATTTCCAGAGTAGCCAAAGAACATGACACATACTGTTCCAGCAACACGATAATTTAGAACTTGTTGAGGAGCTTGTGTCTCTGAATCAAGTACAATTGCCGGCCAAGCAGGACAATGTCTTCCAGATATTGCCCAAACTATGTCACCTGAATTAAAACCCTCATGACCAAGCCTATAAGCTCTCCTCCCTCCCTCCTGCTTCACCATTGCATCAGTACCGCTTAAATCTATGGCTTCATCAAACTCCCCATCAAGCGTGTCTGCATCTCTCAATCGCTCATGTAATGATGTTAATGTACTGCGAGAAGTAGAATACTTCCTACTATCTAAACGCTTTGACCCATTATACTCAATTTCTACTGTTCCATCGGGCGAAAACACACGACATTGGTAATTTACCCTGTCATCCACACGCTTCTTAGTTCCAATTTCACGTTTGGCGTTTTTCAAGCTACCCTTTTCTCTATACGGATTAAATTCAGGGTCCAAAGTTGATTCTTTTACAGTAGTTTTACTCTTCTCTTTCTTCCAATTATCGAGAACAGAGTCATTAAATCTAGACGGAAGTACCTGAACACGCCCCCTTGAAGTCCTCACTAATGGCGGCCGTGAAGCCTCATTCACTGGATTACTCCTCTGTTTCGGCACAGAATTCATCTCAGCCTCACCAGCGCAGCGTGAAACCTCCGTGCACCACGATGCCGCCGCTGCCGCCGCAGCTCCACCGTCACCTCCAGAGGCTAGAATTGTTTGAATACGGTAACCATTAAACGGAATTATACCAGCGGCAACCTCACCAAGCAGATGCAAAGGGTAATAACCACTACTACTCTTCCTCTTCTTCCGATGATTATTCCCAGAAAAGTCGTCGTCATCCGCTCCCGAATCACTCACACGACACCGTTTCAAACTCGGCATTACCGTTTTCAAGCTCTTCTTTATAATCATCTCCAGTAACAACTTCCCCTAAAGTCCCAATTCAGCAATCAATCCTCAATTCCGAAACCCTAATTTTGACTGACGAAAACCCAAACCCAACAAAAATTGTTCACACCCAAGTGAGAAAATACTAAAAATGATTCAACCCAACAACAGAGAAAGAGAAAAATCGAAGCAAAACCCAATTACAACACCAAGAAAGTGAAAAAGAAAGCGAAAAAAAAACAGAGAAGAAAGATAATTTATATACTGAAATCGAGAAGAAGATCTGATTAGCTGAAAGAATAGGGATCTCTGTTCCACCAAGTTTTTCCCAAAACTGTCTATGAGAGAGAAGAGAGAGATTGAAGGAAACAATTTTATATTACTAATAAATAAAATGTGAGTGAAAATGTCGAATTTGACGGGGGAGAGAAATTAATTTAGGGACATTTTGTTTTGTTTTAGTGGAAATATAGATATAGATTGTGTGTATGTATAGATGGACTGCAAATTAGAGAGGAAAGGGAATAAGGATGACTGGTAATAGAGGGTAAAGGTAAGCAATATAGTTTGAGACATGGCTAAATTGACGTTGGTTTTTTTTTTTAATTAACGTAAAGCATGGTGGTTTTTTTTTTTTTGGGGTGTTGCAGAGGTGGTTGTTTTTGTTTTTGTTACAAGAGTGTTTTCCAAGGAACTTGGAAGAAAAAAGTGAAATGGATAATTCATGTTTTGTCGATATTTATTTTATTCTTTTATGTTTGTGTTTTTTTATACTTTGAAATGGGTTGAGAATTTGGAACTTGAAATTCATAAATATGATTCTCGAAGAAAAAAAGATGGTTCAATTTGATAATATGTATTGTGATTTTTCGATTTTGACTAGCGACAAGAGAATGAAAGTGATTTTTTATTTTTTTTTGGAGGTAAAGAATGGAAGAATCCAATTGAAGAGGTTTGTTATGTTCTTGGGTTTATGAAAAAATGAAAAGAAGCGGGAGTTTGGGAATGGATTGATTATTGACTAATCTCAAGTGTTGATGTTAATTCATTTTGTTAAGTGAAAAAAAATGAATTATGAATTGGGTGGTGAATATGAATAAATTCACGGTGATTGTACAAGAAAAATAATTTGTTAATGGATTTTTGCCTTTTTATTTAGTGGATTGATCGAATTGGGTGTTGAAGAAAGTAGGAATTTTCGGTGAAGAGAATGGACAGTGACAGTGAATCATTGGCTTAATTTCTTGAATTTTGAGACTCTAATATCGAAAAATCCCAATAGGAATGGAAGCATAACTTTGTATCTGTGGTTATTTTGACTCTTTTCGGAGAACATCAAATCATATGAGTTTTTCTTTTGGGAGTTTTTGTACTTTTTTAGCTGCTGGAGATGATGTTGCAAATGATATTTGTGGAAGTCGAAAACAGCAAGTGTAGAGGTGGGACATAACATATCCAACTGAAGCAATTCTTTGGTTTGCTTATTGACGATTTGTACTGTTCATTTTTGTTACCTAATTATTTTAGTTATAAATAGGTAGGATGGCAATTTGGGGAAGAGGGGTCATGGCGGTTTTGTGATGACTTCCCTTTACTTTTTGTTTCCTTGTAAAAAGTTGTTCTTTTTTTCTAGATCTGACTTGATTTGGGTTACATATTACAGAAAGAAGAAGAAAAAAGAGGTTTGAATGGTCGGTCTTTCTGGTACAAATTCTTTGGTTTAGGGGTGGGGATGGGTTGAACCTGGTGTTATTTTTTTAACAATAAATTCAAATACTGCAAGAACGATTCTATATAGTATATATTGTATTTGTTTATTTATTTTGGTGGGTGGTGTAAGTTGGAAGATAGGTCAGAAGGAAAAGATTCGTTAGTTGAAAAAAAATGAACGACTTGGCAGATGAAACTGGTTTTGTTTTGTTGTTGGAGAAATTGGAAGAATTAGCCAAAGGGGATAAGAGAGAGAATCTTGGCTGCGTATTGTTTGGGTCAAAATTTGAAGTTAATGAATTTCTACAGGATCTTAATTTATCCGTTCGTCTTCTCAAATTTCGGTAGGGAGTATGACTTATAGTTGCAGAATGTTGGAAGCTGCATTCCAGCCAGAGATGGACCTACCCTATTAGGACGGGGTAAAAAAAATTCTCTGTATATATCTTGAAGAACCATTATATATATAAGGATCCCTTAAAGATATCCGTTGGATTGGTCCTTTGCGTGCCACTAGCTTATTACACCATGACTGAAATTGGTTCTCTCAAAACTTGAGAAAAGGAACCTAAGCGAAATAGATGGTCGTTTGAAAGTAGTTGAAGCAACAAACTTGAATTCAACAAGAATCTCAATTTATGATAATATGAAAGGGGTGAAATTAGGTGTATAACACAACAAGAGTCGATATGATCTTGGCTGACTCAAGAACCACCTGAATCGTCGTGGGTAGTCGGGATATCTTACTCTAGGAAAGGCTACACAATAAGTAATAAGGGTATTGAGGCCAATTTTTGTCTCTTCTTTTTTCGGGTCTTTACTCTTCACCATGTAATAACCATTTCCCTTGGAGAAGTGGACACGAACTTGAATGAATTCAACATCGTGTAATTTAGAAGAAGGAATAAAGTTCAAAATCGACTTCATTTTCATGGAAGTTGGATTAAGGTGTGGTTGCTGAATTTGGTACTCATCATCATATAAATATTAGTAGTTCAAAAGATGTGACTGATGACTTCATCTCCCTATATTTTTAGTAAGTGGGCTGTCACAAAGATAGGAATCTGTTGATGTTGTTTTAGGTCCAATCTCATAACAACTGGTAGCCCATGGGCTTTATCAATGATTCTCCACTTCGAGCCCTAGTTATCAATCATTGCCATAGTTTTCACTATTTACCAAACATATCAATAGTTTAATCTTAATAAAGTTCACGATACAGTGTATCAATGTATCGATTCACTCTATATCATACCTAACAGATACAAAGCTAATTGATTCAGTTCTAAACAAACGTATGATGAGCAAATTGATACACTAATATAAAGCAAATCGATACAACTCCAAGCTAACACATACAAAGCGGAAAATCAAAACTCACTATGTATTGTAACTTTATAAAACTCTCTCTATTTCGGGTCGTTGCTCTGTCAAGTAATTTCCCCTTTCTCCAAACAATCAGTATGAGTTTGCCGGGTGATCAAAGAACTTTTATTTTTTCAAATTTAATGTTTTCCTTTTTGGGTGAGAAAATGGAGTCAAAAGACCTATATTATATATGGAATTAAGACTGGATCCAATTTTTCAAAAAATAAAATAGTGATGATTCATATAATACACCCCAACTAGTTTGGAGTTTGAGTGTAAATATTGTTGTTGGTGTTGTGGGGTGGGGAGGAGTTGCTGAGTTTTACAACATTAATAAGAGTAGTTGTTTAACGGAAAGCATATTAATAATAACAAGTTACTGAGTTTTATTTAACAAACACCTATATACAAGACTAGTTGGTTTGTCTAATCTACAAAGATTATTGCCACTACCCAAAGATTTAACAAACTTGCAACATGTTGGATGGATCCCCAGCTTATTTGAGCAGATCCTATTCTAAAAGCTAATATCAGCAGCAGTCCCATTACTACCTTACTACATATTTCTTCCACAGTTAACTGTTAATGCTTCTTCGATATATCCATTTCTTCAGTTTTTGCAAACCTTCCACGGATCCTTGGTTGACTATCAGCCAATGCCTTCCTGCAAGCATACTGCAAAACACATAACAGACGCATCACTCGTGTTGCACACTAGAGGCATAGAAGCTCTAGTGGGGTGGTCCCTCTGCTTACGGAATGTTTCATGAACTAGTGGTCCGATTCAAGTCAATTTCACACTTTCGAGAGTTTGGAAATGCAGCACCAGACAGACTAATTATTAAAACTACAGAGAAGAAATTATTGATTAATACCTTAATTTTTCTTCCAAAATTCCTTTTGTTCTTCTTATTCCGGTATCTGGAGAGCTGTTCCTTGCGAACATCAGAAGTGGAAGTTCCACAAATCTGTGGTTGACCCCGTGGAGAATGGATCACATTTATGTTGCCATTGCCCAGAGTCTGCAGTAAAAACTCAGTATCAGTGACCTAACCCCATTCTGTTGAAAAGGCTAAAAACATCTATGCATTACTCAGCTGGTACTTCATCTTAGCAGCCAACACTGAATCAATGGTGCAACTTATTGACAGCTATGGCTCTCAGACTCTCACTACAATAAAGTAAGTGGAGGACACCATCCCTAAATTTTCTACATATCTCCAGTTAACAATACATCGAGAGTGATGGAGAAAAAAGTGATAGCGCCTGTTTCTTAGAACTTGAAGATGAACTGAATCAAGGAGAAAATGGTGGTAACCAGACCAGTAGGAGCATCAACAAATAATGCAGTCCACTAGTTTGACTTAAGAGGCCTAAGATTAACCAGTTCACATACTTAAAGGATTACTAAGAATCTCATTTAATTTGATACCCTTTGTATAACCTTACTAGAGGCAGTTTGACGTTACTAAGACATGGATCTTCCAACTATCTTGTTCTTAATCTCGAAATTCAATTAATGACTCTGGAACATAATCTATATTATCCTGATGGACAAATTTGACTGTTCATCTCCGATTGCTTTTAGATATTAACAAGAACACATTTATATCAAGCTAACCAAGAATGAAAGAAAAGGACTTTCATTGTTTAAAGAACAAAGAGTACTAATTCAGATTTACCAAAACACATTAAAAGGAACAAAGGTGGAACACAAACAAATCATAATGAAATATTTAGAGTAAAGATCAACCTTTATGTCTCCTTCACTGAATGATCGTCGCATACCATAAACAGCTCCGAAGTCCATTCCACCAAAATCTATAAAATTTGGCCTCATTGGAGCCCCATGTATCCACTCCATGGAGCTTAGACACCCTGAACTAATACTTTTCTGGAAGGATCCCTCAGAAACCAAGTTTTCATCTGCAGTAAGGCTTCCATCAGCCTTCACAATAGGAATTTTCATGTCCAAGACTTCAGAGAGCGGTATATCAATTGCATCTTTTTCAAATAGATCTTTTTTGCATTCATAGAAAACTTCACTCAGGAGTTGTTCATTCTCAAATGAAGTTTCTAGATCCAAAACTTTGAGTCCTTGGGGGGAGATGCCATCTTCCGAACAAGATATCATAGAAATAGCAGCAGTCATAGGATCAAGGCCCATCAATGGTTGTTCAAGAAATGGTTGTGGAGCTTTAAAGAGATCCCCTTCTCCCCCGAGGTCATACTCTGATATGGTTGATCCCTGTTGAGATTATGCACGTAAGAATTCATAATCAAAGCGGTAAAGAACATGACACAAAAATGCTTCAAAATTATCATAGTAAAATTTGAGGCAGACATGTATATTTAGCACAGCCAAGTTCAAAGGCCTAGCTGTCAACTCATCACATAATTTAAATGCCATACTTGAACTCTATGTGGCACAGACTTTGACTTAAATACACTAAGCAATAAAAAAGTACAGTAAGATAAAACATTCACTCAAATGCAATGAGGACTGTCAAGATCACTCAAACCCGACATAAGTTAATAAAATACACCATCACTTATAGAAAATCAAAAGGACTTAAACATTTGTGTCATGGCAGAAACACAAATATAAACCACATGAACTTCTATAACACATCAATTTTAGGATACCAGGGTGATTTGCTCACAGCTCACCATCAGATATTTCTGTCAAGGACTTTTTTTTTGGTACGAGTAAAAGGCACAAGGATTCTTGTGACGAACAGATAATCAATTTAGGAACAGCTATAGATAGCGATAACCCTTGCTTATTCTCTCTTATGCATATAAAAAGTTAATAAAAGGTGGTGTAGAAGAATCAAACAACTTTCCAAGGAATTCAGCTTACACATGCCCCTAGAAGGAAAAAGGGGAGAGACTGAGAGAGATAGAGCACATTCATACAGATAGTGGAAACTCGATAATGTCCATTAAGTTAAACAAACCAGAAAAAGAATGAAACCAACAACTAATGATAAAAGAATCAGCCATTGTCATTGGTACATTTCAAGCAAGATAAGACCGGACCGAATCAACCATGAATTTGATGTTTTCCATATGAAAAGAACTAACTAAGTGGTTTACTCAGACCAAATAGGTTCTGAAAGTTACAAATCTTTAACCTTTATGCTCTCAAAGGCATTAGTTAGAAACTAGCCAAATTCTTATAGTATGGAGAGACCTGTAACTTTTCGGCAATGTTATCCTCTCTCAGAGAATCAACCAGCACACTAACCAAACCAAACAAAACTCCCTATCCTCTAAACAACAAAGGTGAAACTTAACTTTTGCTTTTCTCTTTTTTCCTTCTTTTCCAACTTTTCAATCTTTCAACTCTTTTTAAGTGCGGTTGAAAAGTGAGGCCTTAAGGACAACTTGGCCGCCAAAAAAGGAAAGAAGGAATCAGAAAAGGGAATTTACATGGGAAGTAAGTGGTGGCCACTTTATGTTTTTATATGAAGGTAAGAGAGAATAATCAACACGGAACGGAACTCATGATTTTGATATACTCATTTCTTTCTCTTTATTCAACAATATACAGATCTAGCACATCTCATGAATTCACATGATATCCATTTAAACTCTATATACAAGCAAATAAACAAACAAACAAACAAGAATCAAACTTTTCTTGTTCTTCTTCTCTTAGTCAATAGTGATAGCAGACAAGATTACTCCTATTAAGTTAACACAATCAAGCAAAAAATGGAAGAAATTAACAGGAAAAAAAAACTGGGTTTTCCCTTCATTTCTTCAAATACTGATGAAGAAACTGGAAAGGGGAATCAAAATCAAGCTCTTCATTTCACAAATCACTCGAAAGGAAACAAAACCCACAAAGCAAAAAAAAAATGAGAAATTTGCACTCTTAAAGACCAAGATTTCACCTCAAAATAGTTAAAATCAGCAACCCTAACTATACACCCCCACTTTAACAAAAACCCATTAACCCTAACTCTACATCATATCACATTTCAAACTTCAAAATCGATGAAGCTTTAATGAATCAGAAAAATGCCAATAAAAAACAAAAAAAAAAAAAGACCCCCACAAACAACAAAGCAACAAGGTAGCTACCATTGATGCATTTGGTTCATGTGAGCAATAGAAATCTTCAAAGTGTTGAATTTCAGAAGGGTACGTCTGAAAGTAAGGGTACATTAACCCAGTCTCAGCATACATTTTTGTTCCACAGTTGAGTCTCTTAACAAACAAAAAAAGCTTAAAAACCCTTATGTGTGAATTGAATTGAATGAATAAGGAGGTTGTTCAATGAAGGAAAAGGGGCATTTATAGTTGTCAAAAACAGAGCAAAAAACAAAAGTAGTAGTAGCAAAGAGCAGAAACATAAACACCCGTAACGAAATAGAGAGAGAGAGAGAGAGTAAAAAGGAGGGGTTGAAAAAGAATCTGTTTTTGGCTGCTTCTTAGAGTATTCATTCAAGAAAAAGAATTTTATTTAGCAATAATAAAGAGGAGAGGAAAAAAATAGAGTTTCCTATTTAGTTCATTTTATAATGTATTATATTATATAAATTAAAATAAAAAAAATATTTTTATCACTATATTATAGTATATATTAACAGTTTGAATAATAAAATAGAATGCAAGATAGAGGGAAAGTAAAATAACGATGTAATTATATTAAATCAGTTGTTATATAAATATTTAATGATAGAATAGGTAGGAACGATTGAAAGAAAGAATGCCAAATTAATAATATGATGTAATTACACCAAAAAGCTAGTACTCTATAAAAAGTCATTTTCTAGGTATTAGTACAAGTTGATGAATTAAATTGGCCATAAATATGAGAGAATTGATTGATTAAAACTAATTAAATAGGTAGGTTTATTATCTCTGGCAAGTCTATACAAAATGAGATAGCGGTACCACATGACTTGGTTTGTCATATTGCCCCACATGACAAATCTTTGTTGCACATTTGCATACTATCACTTTAATTTTATATAAATGTTATTTTGAAGTCAAATTAAAGAGAAAAAAAAATGTGACAACAGTAAGATCATATACATACATGCAAAAACATGTGAATGAAACTTGGACAAAAGAATGATGGGATAAGGCATAAATTTCCGTTGAATTTATTTCGAAAAGTTAGTTAGACGCTTAAACTATCATAGTGACCTATTACACATTTATACTATTCAAAAGTGAATTTTCTTACCCCTAAAACTGACGTGGTAAAAAAATAAAATAAAAATAAAAAAAATAGACGCATCAGTTTGAAATTAAAGTTAAAAAAAAGAAGTTATAATCCTCTTTTCTACCCCACCCCCCACACCTCTTCTTCTTCAAACCCCACCCATTGTCCTCTTCTTCTTCATTTTTTATTTTCATCACACTTCTTTATTTTTTATCACAATCTTAAAGCACAATTTTTGTTTATTCGCAATTAGGTTAATTTTCATAGATTTGTTAGTGAATAATTGTATTTTATGTAGAAAAATTTTGATTGACTTTTTTATCTTTTTCATTTTTTTTTTACTTTGTTAAAGAAATTTTGGTTGTTAATCAATTTTTGAGTTTGGTGATAATAGCAGCTTTATGGGTTTGGTGGTGATGGGTGGCGGGTGACAAACATTACAAGAGGTAATTGAAGGTGGTGAAGAAGAGAAAAATTGATATTGATAATGGTGGTGGTGATATTTGGTGTTGGGTGACAAAGAAGAAGAAGAATTGAAGGTGATATAGGGGTGGTGAAGAACAAAATCAATAGTGAATGTGAGGCCGGATATGATTTTCCGATGAAATGAGAATTGAAAATGGGTGGGATTAGTGATGAAGAAGATATAATTATTAGAGAATTAAAACAGTTAATTAAGGATTAGTTAGAGTAAAATATAGTTAACAAAAGAAAAGTTAATTAATAAAGAAAAGAAAATAAAAAATTATAATTTATGATATGTCGCTGACGTAGTGCTGATGTGGCAGTGAGTGTAATACACCACATAATGTGAGAGTGGTGTTGCATGCCTCATGGTGGTAATAAATTCACTTTTGAGTAGTTAAGGTGTGTAATAGGTCACCATGATAGTTTAAGCGTGTAACTGACTTTTCGGGACAAGTTACTATGCCTTTTCCCAAAGAAAAAAATTTAAAAAGCTAGAACTAAAATATAAATGCTAGTTACCGAACAATTTATTAGCTATTAGCCTATTGTTTTACCGGTACTAGATTGTACTCCTATAATTTAGATTGATTTGGTTACAAGGGATTTTCTTTTGAGAATTCTGGTCATTTACATTTTTTTTATTTTTTTACTTTCCATAATCTGTCAAAATTTTCCTTTGTTTTTGGTGTTTTGAGTATAAACCCTTATTTGTTTTATTTAGTTTTATATTATAGCGTTCCACAAATGAAAATTCAAAAAGAGAATAATTTTTTTTATTATGAGAGATTTTTATTTTTAGGGGTCATTTGGTAGCTGGATGAGAAATAAGTTATTTATATATTAATTTCCGTATAACTTATACGATGTTTGGTAGATAGATAGTAACTAAGTTATTCATGTATAAAATTAATATGATGTTTGGTTTAGAATTTAAAAATTCCCATAACTCATACATTTATAAGTTAGGAGAGAATCTGTATATTATTTTATGCAAGATAGAAGGTAGAATAACTAACTCTACATAAAATAATACATAGATTCACTCATAACTAATCATTATATTATTAATAGATGTAGCTCCAATGAGCTACCAAATTACTCTTTAGTATGTAATCTCATAAGTGAAGTCTGAGTAAAAGATAAATAGTAAGCAAATATTATCCCTACCCCAACTTATATATACATTATAAATCTGAAAAAAGAAGTAATTTTCTTCTATTTAATTACTACATAATCATTTTCATTAAATTGAATCGAACACTTCATTCTATTTTATTTTTTTAAAATGAAGACAAAAAATGTAGTCATTGACATAAATAGCAAAGAGTGTTGATGAATAGAAAGTGTACAAAAAAAGAACATCAACATCATTTATTACATAATTGTACCCAACTGTGTGATCACGCTTAATAATTTAATCGTAAGCCAATTTTATATTACTTATATTGTTTGTATATGGAGGATAATGGTGAATGCACCGAACCCCTTTTTTTTTAATCTTATTATATAATATATAAATTAGTGGAACATATTTTATGGAATAAACATTAGTTATTTGAACCTTACTAAAGTCCAAGCAACCCTCCCAGGCTTGTGGACGAAATATTTCGTCCTTTTTCTCTTGCTAGTGCGCAAGACGGAGCTAGAGAATAATGTATGGGGTTTTTCGTCAGATTTAATAATTTTAATTTAAATATAATATTTATTTTAAATTTTTATTTGATATGTATGAAATATTAATTTGAAATAGTTAGTATTTTAGAATTTCATAAATTTCGCTTTTGCTAGTGTTATATAAAACCCTTGAAATTGCTTCAATGTTGGTACATTGATTTTTTAATGTTATATTTCACCTCTCCTAGTTTAAATAATCTTTTATTTATAACAGTAGTAAAAATTATTTTTGTAATGATATTTTGATACTTTAATATACGATTTAGTTAATGAAGTATGGATATCTTTGAGATTAAAATAATTTTGTAATTTTTATAATATTAAAAAATAGGGAAAATTGTATGAAATAGCAAATTATTAATTCAAATTAAATGTTGTAGTCATAGTTTCTTTTATTTGTAATTCGCAGCAAACATTTCATGTTTTTTGTCATCCCATTTGTATACCGAAATATACAAATAGACTCATTCAATATACATATGTGTTGTATAAAAATTAATTGCAGAACCCATTTGTATACTGAAATATATAAATAGACACATTCGATATACATATGTGTTGTATAAAAATTAGTTGCAGGACCCATTTGTATACCGAAATATACAAATAGACCCATTCGGTATACATATGTGTTGTATATATGTAGTAATTTTGTTTATATACAATTACTATGTTTTAGTTTGTATACCAAAATATACAAATACAGATTTTTATGTATATGTATACCAAAATATACAGATTAATAGCCATAACTAATATAAAGTTTGTTAAGGAGCGCAATTATACAAACTATAGATATAGCATACAAATATGATTTTTATGTTTGCTAAACCTAAAATTTACTCTAAAAAATATGCCTATTTTGGTTTGTAACAATTAAATAAGATTTAAATATCAAATATTTAGGGGTCGTTTGGTAGAGTGTATAAGAATAATGCAAAATAGGGTGCATTAGTAATACTTGCATTAGTTATGCAAGCATTATTTCTTACACATTGTTTGGTTTGATGTATTAGAAATAACAAATCTTGCATAATTTCTATTAAAATATATATGTTTACAAATATACCCTTCACACTTTATTTATTTGTACACTTCTTTTGCAACAAAGTTCTTTGCTAAAACATCAAAAAAAAATTATTTGCTAAAACATCATTAACTCCTCTTCTTTTTAAAAAAATAAAAATAATATTAAATTGTTATACTATTGCGTCAAAATATTTTTGTGGAAAGTTGGCAAATATTTTTTTTATCAAATTTATCGTCACAATAGTAAAAATTTTGATTAAATTATATTGAAACTGAATTTATTTTATTTTTTTAAAAAAAGATACTTAAGAGGTCATAAAGCCTATTAAGACACCAAAAAATTAAAAGACACCGAAAAGCAAATCAAAATAAAAACAAAAACTTATGACAACAAAGAAAATGAAAAGGTTTTAAGGGTAGTTTTGTAATTATTTAATTTAATGCAAGTGTTAAAATGCTATGTATTACTAATACCTAAAATTCCTTGGTATTAGTAATACACAAGTTACTACTAATACACATATCTAATGCATACATTATATTTTTTAATACACTCTACCAAACGACCCCAGTGTATAACAATCACTCATTATAATTTTTTTTAAAAAAAAAAATAGGAAAACTCATCATCTCCACTCAGATGGAGCTACAAAATCACCCAAGGCAATACATATGTAGAAAGATATGACTGTATAAATAATGTAAATGCAATGAATAAAGATATTGTTATTTAAGTGTGACTTAAAAAGAAATAAAATTTTATTTTTTAAATAGATCTTTTTTATTTTTTTTATTTTTTAGTTTTAGTAATAAAATAAGTGATCGATCAGACAAAGAAAGTTTGGTGGCTAGTGAATTGGAATAATGGCGGAGAAGCTGACTATTTTAGACTTGGAGGCATTATTATTATTATTATTATTATTATTACTCTCTGTCTCAATTTATATGGTACATTTTATTTGTCGAGAGTCAAACAGTTTAAGTTTGATTGTGAATTAATGTATGAATTCTTCAAAAAAAAATTTAAATTAAAATTTATATATTTGTAAACTAAGTAAAAAGTAATATAAGTCACAATATTGACAATTAAAATATTTAAAAAGATGTATGGACAATTTAGAGTCAAATATAGACTTATTTGAATCTCGATATCCGAAATGTAGGGAATATTGTTTTTATTTTTGGTGTAAGTCATCTATAGCCCCTTGAAGTTGTCCGTATATTTTACTTAGGCACCTCAACTAAGGCTAGTACCTATTGAACACCTAAATTGTTCAAAATGTATACCTATTAAACACAAAATGCTGATATGACAGAAAAAATGTTTTTCACTTTACTTTGGCGCGTGAAGATTTCTAAAATCGTATTTTTTAAAAAAAAAATCAAGAAAACTTCATTTTTTCTTCTTCCATTGATTCTTATCATCGTAAATGAATTAAACGATTTTTTTGAATATTTCAAACCAATAATTTTTTAAATCGCAAAAAGAAAAATCTTCCCACCCCCGCTTTCGATCGTCTTCTTCACCTCAACTAGGTTTTCAAAGATAACTGCATTGGATCTTCAAAAATGAAAGAAGAAAGAAGATTTTTGGACATTGGAGTAAAAAATTTAGCCGATAGCTCCATTTCCGGCCATCTTTAAACAAACATCACCACTCAAAATTAAAATGTAAACAAATTTAACTTATAAAAAATAATATCAAATAATTCGATAAAATTAATTTGAGTCCTCTTGATTTCTCTTTTGCAATCGATTTTGAAATGATTATCCGTCAACAAACTTTGTTTCTTCATCACTCTTGTATGTGCCTCTCTCTATATATTTCTCTCACGTATTAGGTATGAATTTTTTTTTTAAAAAAAAAAACTGAATCGGTAAATAATTTGATAAGATATTAAGTTTTATAATGGTTTAGAAATGAAATTTTGCAGGGATAAGGGAAGAAGATGAAGAAGAAAGGGGGTGGGGTAGTATGTATTATTATTTTCAATATTTTTATATATAAGAAAAAAAGATTGAAATGTATTTGAAATAAATTTTATTTTTTAAAGTTTAAAAATCATTTTCTATAATTTTTTGGGACCACTTGCCACATGTCATCTTTTCATTAAGCATTTTGCCATGCCATTGAGAGTGTGTCACATGTACTTTACATTTTTTGCTGATTATCAAAAAGTGTCTAATAGGAACAAAATTTAAATAATTAAATGTGTTCAATAGGTACTAGCCTCAGTTGATATGTCTAAGTGAATTATGCGGACAACTTTAAGGGGTAAAATATGACTTAAGCCTTTATTTTTTTATTATTACTATTATGATTTTAGTGAGGGATACCCATAGGTAGTTCATTCCATTAGTGGGCCTTTGTTCACGTGCGTTGTGCATCCACATTGTGGGAACGATATTTATAATTTTGTGAGATAATATTTCAAATGATCACTCAATTATGAATTTTTTTTTTTTAGAAAATCACTTAACTTTGGTTTTTAATTTAAAAGCCACTCAACTATAAGTTCTTTTCTCAGAAAGTCACCCAACTTTGATTTTTAACTCAAAAGTCATTTAACTGTGAGTGTTTCACTTTCAAAGTCACTCAACTATGAGTGTTTCACTTACAAAGTCACTCAACTATGAATGTTTTACTTACAAAGTCACTCAATCTATTTAATTAATTTTTTTCATTAAAACTTACAAACATGAAGTTTTTATTTCTTACTAAAATTTTAAGAAATAAAAAGATATTCATTTAAATCATTTAATAACCCGATCCGCTAAAAATATAATATATTACCTTTTATTTTATCCCTTTTCTCCAATTGTGTGTGAATATAGCGATCTCCAAGCATTGTTCATAAAATATAGAAGTTACCAAATTACTTTTTTAGTAAATTCAAAATTTTAGAATATTAGGATAGAATGATGCAGAATTTTTAACAACGATACATAATGAAGGAACAAAAAGAAGTGATAAAAAAATACTGACTTGAATTTGTTACTAATGTTTCTCCTACCGTTAAGTTAATTAAAATTTGTTCTTTACATTTATTTTTTGGTAAATGGTCTTTACATGTTGTTGATTTTAGAGTACTAGAGTTAAATTAATTAAATGGTTTAGATGAATACCCTTTTATTTTTTTAAAATTTCATTTAGTAAATTCAGTTTAAAATAATATATTTTTAACGGATTGGGTTATTATATGGTCTAAATAAATATATTTTTATTTTTTATAATTTTAGTTAGTTATAAAAATTTCATATTTGTAAGTTTTAATGAAAAAAATCAATTAAATAGATTGACTGACTTTGTAAGCGAAACACTCATAGTTGAATGACTGACTTTTGAGTTAAAAATCAAAGTTGAGTGACTTTTTGAGAAAAAAACTCATAGTTGAGTGACTTTTGAGTAAAAAACCAAAGTTGAGTGACTTTCTGAGAAAATAGTGCATAGTTGAGTGACCATCTGAGATATTAACTCTAATTTTGTTATAAAAATTCAATAATGTTGGTGATCATGTACAAAAGTGTTCTAACCATCGCGAGACTAAGGGTGTGTTTGGTACGAAGGAAAATGTTTTTCTAGAAAATAAGTAGATTTTTTACTTATTTTCTCATGTTTGGTTGGCGTGTAGAAAATATTTTTCGGAAACGATTTTTTAGTGTTTGATTTATGAATGAAAAATGTTTTTGAGAAAATATCTTTTATATTTACTAAGAGTAGAAAATAATTTTTGAAATTGATTCTTTTTTTTAAAAACAAACTTAAATTTTTTTTTGGCGTGGGGGGTGGGGTGGGGGTAGGGG
>NC_064284.1:17664530-17693588 GCF_019186545.1 Solanum stenotomum | reverse complement strand
ATGATGGTAGGAGGTTGAGGGTAGGGGGTTGGGGAGGGGTAAAAAAATAAAAATTTGAAATTGAAAATATCTTTTAAAAACAACTTTTAATTATTTTTTTTTGGGAGGGGGTGGTAGGGGGCTTGGGGTAGGGGTGAGGGTGGGGTAAAAAAATAAAGAACTGAAGCTAAAGATAGTTTTTAAAGATAAACGTTAAATTTTATTGTTTTTTGGGGGTGGGGGTGGGGGTGGTTTGAGGGTAGGGACAAAAAAATTTGTAATTTGAAGTTGGAGGAGAGTTTTGGAAAATATTTTCCTTTATTTTTAAAGAGAAATCATTTTCTTTAAATTTGAGGAAAATGAGTTGATTTGAAAAACATTTAACCCAACCAAACATGAGAAAATTGGAAAACATTTTTCGGAAAATGTTTTCCTTCATACCAAACACACTCTAAATGATTGTTTGGATGGTTGTTCGGTCCGTTATATTGTATTGTATTGTGTTATTAATTTATATATCATGTTTAATTTTGATTGATATATATATTTTATTGGATCGTAATTCGTATTGTCTAAATTCATCGTTAGATAGCAACGAAAATGGCTTATTTTGTGTCACGATTGATTTGGTGTCAGAAAGTCGTTATTGAAATTGTTGATGTATGACATTATGTAACGACAAAAAAAATGATAAAATATATTCAAACAATGTATTTATTAAAACAATGCAATATGATACATCGGGGAAGAATACATGACAACCATGTCCAAATGAAGGGTAAATGTTTGTGTTTTTTTCCTTAATACTATTGTTCAGACCAACTTATGTGCACATCAACAAATTCACTGTGCAATCAACTTAAGTTTATAAATACTAGTGACGAGAAACCATGTTTATCACAATTAAAACAAACGAGTTAATTCACTACTACTTGAAATTCAAACATGTAATCTTCAAATTGTTCTCTTAATGTATGGAGAATCGTGTAAAGTGATTGTCACGATTCGAGTCTACACCCTGGACGTGGTCGACACTCAAGAATCATTGTTGGTCTCGAAGCGAACCCTCATCCTGACTGACTACAAGCGGAAAACTAACTTAAGCATGCAAAAGCTGAAAAACTGAACAAAATTCATGAAACTGAAATACAAAACTTTAACTCAAATGAAAAACTTTGAATATAAAAATACTATTCAACTCGCCATAAAATAGGCAACTTAAGTCTTTAAAACATTTAATAAAATAAATAAATAATACAGATTTCTCAATTATACTGACTATCTATGAAGCCTCTAACTGTTAAAGATGGAAGTCGGGACAAGACCCACGACATACTGACTAAACTGAAAAGTAAATGAAATCCTCCGAAAACAAGGAGGCTCACCATAGCTAACTCGAACTTTCGGATGTATCAATGAAGCTCCAGTTGATGATCCTGAATACATGTGTTTGCATCATGAGAAGATGCAGGCCAAATGACTCAGTACGTGGAATGTACGAGCATGTAAGAGGAATTCTAAAACATAAACATAAGCTTGAAACTAGATAAAAATGAGACATACTTACTTCTTTTCAAACTAACTTAACTCAAGGATACTCAAAACTACTCAAACTTACTCAACTCATAAGTATTCAAGGATAAGATACTCAACTCATAGATTAGATACTCAACTCAAAGATATGATATTCGACTCTAGGTACTCAATCTGGATACTCAACTCAATATAAATCAACAATACACATACAATATATGGAACACTTTATAAAACAGTAAAAACAACTTAGTTCGTTGAAGAAAATGCAATAAAAACAGAACTTTACTTATATAATAAAGTAATATATTTTCTGTGGGAGTTTCTTTAACCGACAATCACCACTATGAGCCTAAGTGGTGATACAACGTCTTGCCCACACTGCAAGAACTGTCATATACTTTGCCGTCATATAGAACACTTAACTTTAGTGGATCCACTAGCTTAACTTATGTAATCATCTAAAAAGCATGACTCATTAATACCCATGATGACTACATGGTTTATGGAGACTTGAGTTAATATGAACTCGTATCCTCATTTCGGTGCTCAATACTACTCCGAAAAATATACTTAGCTCATATGTTTTAAAAACAAAACTTTTTCTTTGGTTTGAGATAATTACTCAAAACTTAGCTTAAAAGCTCTGTTGGAATCGATGTTCCCTTTTCTTTCTCAAAATGTGAAAACATTTTCAAACTTCTTAGGAATACTTAGTTTTCATATACTTCTTTGAAGAAATGAAACTTCAAATCTTTACTCTTTGCTTAACTTGAACTTAAGCCTTAAAACAAAGTTAAAACATTTGTAAAAGACTTCTTAAAATAAGGTTCACGTCGAATTATGGACTTGAACGACTCAATGCAAGGTTTTCAATAACCATAGATAGAACTCAAATACTTGGAACTCAAGAACTTCAATGATACTACTAATTTCAAGAACGCTCAACTCAGAGGGTTTATGCGGAATTATGAGCATGAACTACTCAACTCAAGGACTCAAAGATACTTTTCATCTCAAGACTGCTCGACTGATAGGGTTCATGCAGAATTATGGACATGAATAACCCAACTCAAGGACTTTATGGGTCACATGTAATAGTCCCGTGATTAGGAATATAATCTCAAATGGGTTAGAAACTCAATACTTAAGACTTAGGACATGAAGATATTACTCCTCTCATAGATACTCAACTTCTGGAGTTCATGCGGAATTTATGGGAATGAACGACTTGACTCATCGGTCTACATAACATTATGGAACTCATGTATACAACTCTTCTCATTCTCATACTTACTTTCTCAAAATTTAACTCAAATCGATTATAGATCTCCAATAATTCACAATTGAACTCAAAACTTTCTTGAACTCTACTCTTAACTCTTTCTTGAATGTGAATTATGAATTCAAGAGTTATGGTTCAAGCTATGAAAGATCTCATGATGACAAAATAGACTCATGAATACATTCTCCTCACTCTCATGCTCACTTACTCGAGTCTTGAAACAAGTTACTAGAAGTTGTAGAAGACTCCACAAAATGACTCAAAGAGACTTTCTTAGAATGTTCGAAAGAATTCTCAAAATTTAAATTTTAACTCTACCTTGAATTTGAATTATGAATTCAAGGTTATGATCATGTTATGAATGATTGCTAGGTGCTTAGAAGTAGTTTAGAGTATGTAGAATTAAAGGGGAGTAAATGTACCCTTTGAAAGAACTCAAACGGACGAAACGATGAAAAACGGATGGGGGCAGGCGACCCTGGTGCACTGAGTGGCATGGGGGGCCAGCCCCTAAACTTCAGATGAGTGTTTGGGGTGCTCTGGCTGGCGTGGGGCGCCAGACCCCAACCCAGAAAATGCCGACAACTTTCTTTGCTTATTTTCTCACCCTATTTCGCCTAGATTCGAACGGTTTCTTTCCCAATCACTTGGATTCGATTACTTAACATAATTACACTCTAATATACTCAAAACAACACTCAAATAACTAAATTTCATCTCAAGAAAATCATCAAAACCCCAACACAACAAGATTTAGAATGAATTTCAAGAATACTTATCAAGAACTCATCAAGAACTCTAATATTTCAACCTCAAGAATGAAATTTCGCTGAAAATAATATGATTGGCGCGTGGGTGAACAAACCCAACATGGAAGCTTACATATCTCTTAGGGATTAAACCCATGGCGAAAATCCGCAACAAGGCGCAAGAATCTCGACGAACGCTTGATCCTCTCCCTTTTTCTCCTCTTTTCTCTTCTTGAACTCTCAACTAAAACCCTAGACTTATTTTAGGATTATAAAATTGAACCTAATAGGATTAGACCCTTAAAATCTTACTAAAAACGAATTAAATCTGATTTGGTAAGGAAAAGACCAAAATACCCCTTACTATTTTTGGCTAACTTTCCCTAACTGGACAGCTAACTTCAAAAGGTCATATCTCACTCATCCAACCTCGAAACTTAGCAAACTCGGCGGCGTTGGAAAGATAATTCAAAGTTCTTTCCTACGGTATCTTGTAGCACATCTAACTCATCCTGTGCTAGGGGTTATGATCATTTCAAGTTGACCCAAAACTCATAACTTAAGCATAACTTGCAAAATTTCAGATTTTGCTATTTCCAATTTAGTTCTTTTTGAAACTCAAGGTGCTACATCTAGTGACCTGACCTTAATACTTAAGAAATTTTAAATTCCTTAGTAAAATCCTACTCACAACGAAGGACGGTTCAAGCCTTAGCTCAAAAAATTTTTGGGGTGTTACAGTGATGATGATTAGGTGAAATCTGAAGACGGTAGTAATGACTAGCCCTCTTTACCTCAAGCAATCTATTATCAATTGGTACTATGATTAATCCTCCTTACCTCATTGAGTGTCTTTATGTTGCCACACGTAAAATTAGAATTTTTGAATGATTAATTAGTACCTATAATAATTAAGTAAGTAACTATCTAACAATAAGAGAGACATATATTTCAGACAGTGAATATGAATGTACTCGTTAATTATACATAATTACAATTCTGAATTTGATTATGAACAGACCTTTTACCTAAGGATGTAATACGCTGTGGATAAAACAATCCGTGCTCTGTGCTTTGGGTCGTTTACCGTTTTAAAGTAATTATTACATGTGAAGTGAATCTTTTTCCTTCCTAATGTCTCCCTATTATTGGATTGTGGGTCATGATAATGATATTTGGTAACAAAAAAGAGGAATGTGTTAACTTCATTTGCTTGACATTTGATCAATATAGCTAATTTTATAACCTAAATATATTGTGAATAGATTCATGTTCTATAAATCATTTTTGAATGATTAAAGAATACTCAAAATTATGAAAATTGACATCATGAGAAGTCAAATCTATGTCTCTCGAGTTCAACAAATGTGTACTAATACATACTCTAAAAAGAAGTTTTCTAATTCAAAAAATTATATAATTTGAGCTTTCATAAATATGTTTTTCGAAAAAAGAAACTTTTAAATCTAGTACTTTTATCAAAATTGATTAATTATTTAAGGAAAACAAAAGATATTCTATTTACTTTTTTTTTACCCCTCCTCCCACCCTCCTGGAGCTCCCACATTTTCTTTCTTAGTGGCTCGAACTTACAACCTTAAGGTTGAAAGTGAGGGGTGTCTACTAATCCGAGTAACTCCTTCTTGTCAAGAATAATTACCTTTTTTGTTTATTCATATTATAATTATTATCTATGTTCCATTCGTATATAATTATTATCTATGTTCTAAGACACTCCACAAGAAATGAATGTTGATTTTATTAAAACAAAATATTGAGGGTTTTATACTGATAGTGATGATTAGTGGTGATTGTAATTTGTATGTTAGTACAAGACATAGGTGCATATGCTAGCACGGGCCCAATATTTATTATTATTTTTATCTTAATTTATGTGATATAGATAGAATTAAGAAAGTCAATTAAATTCTAATATTATTTTTAGATATTTTAAGTTGTTAATTATTTGATTTATAATACTGTAATTTTTAAATAATATATGTTACTCTATTTGTTTCAATTTATGTGATACTGATAAATTTTCTAGAATCAATTTAATTGTTTTTATGTCTTTTAATTTTTAATTTTTTAATTATGATCTATATTACTTTTACGTTATTTTAAAAAATATATGTTACTCATCTATCCATATTTATGTGACACTGATTTGAGGGTCAATCGAACTTTTTATATGTCTTTTAAATATTTTAAGTTGTTAATCATTGTGATTTATAGTATTTCTTACGTAATTTTCAAATAATATATATTACTCAATTTGTCCCAATGTACGTAGCACATATAAAATTTCAAGAGTCAATCAGATGTTGTTAATTATTTATATTTAAAATATTTTTTACGTAATTTCCAAATTGAATAATACATATTACTTCTTTTATCTCATTTTATGTGACACCGATAGATTAATTAGAATCAATTGAATATTTTATATGATTTTTTTTAATATTTTAAATTGTCAATTATCGTAATGTATAATATTTATTAAGGTAATTTTTAAATATATAAAAATTAAAAAATAAGACAAACAAATTAAAACTGAAGAATCATAAGAAATTTACAAAAATTCCCTAGAGGTGCCCAAGCAGGCATGTGGACCTGTTGTTTGCTTGAGCACCTAAACTCCCTCTTATAAATATAAAAAAATAAGACAAATAAATTAAAACGAAAAAACCATATTTATTTATTATTTACAAAAATGCCCTAAAGGTGTTCAAGCATACATGTTGATCTGTTGCCTGCTTGAGCACCTAAAGTCCCTCTCATAAATAAGTAGAAAGAAAACCTATAGCAATAATTGTGCAGTGTTGATTGGGAAGGATATTTTTTTTATCAAAATTAAATCATACAATCAAAGGATATGATTTTCTTTCTTGTCGTGCTAATTTATATCTATATAAAATATAATTAAAACTAGTAAATCGTTGTGTGACGTATAATTCCCCAAAAAGAAACTAGAGAAAGATGATTTCATATATAAAGCAAGTAACAATACAACTCTATTTCTTTAAATTTGGTAAGGTGGGGACTAGGGAATACTACTATGTAGGTCTTGCAATTATGTATATGTGATAATAATAGTGTAATAATGTCATTTATTATAACAGTATACCATTTATAATTATTCATCTATCGCAATCATACTCAAATATTGTGTAATAATATTTTATAAGGAAAATATAATTATATGACATTTATAATAATCATCATTTATGCTATGTATATAATAAAATTCAATTGCGAATATATAAGACAAAACAAAAAATATTTAAGTGGTGTCATGTGTCCGTCGTTTATGATCATAACTTTATGAGAAAATAATTATTGATATTTAAATATTTTACGTTCATACGTTTTTAATTTTATATATTTTTATAATTTAAATTAAATATCAATTATCAATATACATCTATAATAATGACTGTATATCCAAAATATGAGCCAATATATTGTAAATCAAATGGTCAAACCATAAGATATTTGGGAAGATTCTCCGTATATTCCATGCACTACTTCACATGATTCAATTCACTTTTACAAATATTTAATTCACTAAATATCCAACTCAACTTTTTTTTTCACCCGTGGATCGGAATTCCTATTAAAGTCCTAACTAAATGCAGAAGTCTGTATTGGTTCAACTAATCCAAATCACGTATAAGGCCCATTTAGTAATGACACTCCAACAAGATTTTCTCCATACTAGAACTTGAACTCGAGATCTCTAATTAATGATGAAGTAGTTATATTACTACACTATAACTCATGTTGGTACCTCAAAACTTTCGGGATGGTAGCTATAGTCCATTTGATTAAACAAGTAAAATAAAAAATTTAATCCCACTTGATATTGATATTTATAGAAATATACATTTGCATATAAGAGAAAAATAGAAAAGAATTCTATCCAAGTTATCGATAAAAGTTTTGATAAGGTAATAAGTACTCTATTTTTAATCAAAAATTACGATTGAGTCTCTCTGTGTATAAAGTTATCTTGATAAGGAAACATATTACTACCCAATATTGGACTTTACGAGAAAAACTATTAATATTTGTCTTGGTAACTAAGAGACTTTGAATATACAAAATAAACAACAATTATAAAAAATTTACGTCAAATTTGAAAAAAATTAATTAAATCAATTAGTTATAGATTTATTTATTAGTAATGTACTAATTTTTTAAATTTTAATTAATGAAATATGATATCAAATTTGATAAGTATTTCATTTTCATTTATAAGATAAAAAATACAAGAAAATAAATATCTCACTATAACAATCATAAAACTTTCGTTACAAACATTGTCACATGAAGAAATTTAACTATATAATTATATATTTTATGTTTTAAAAAATTAAATAAATCAATATCCCTGCAAGTTGCAGTGTCTTTATCATTCCACTGGCTAGATTCAGAAATTAATGAAAGCACTTGAATGGGGCTGTGCAAATTAAGCCAGTGGTTAATAATAGTTCAGACACCGGACCAATATGAATTGTGGTGTAGCGATGAGATTATTTCATTCTTAAATAGAGGTTTTGAGTTTAAGCCGTATATATATGAAAAAAATTATGTTGAAAGTGTCATTCCCAAATGAGCCTTACAATACGCAATTCAAATTTAATTAGAACTCTAATATGAACTTCAAACACGATGTGAGACACCACAAAATAATCCAGACACATTATTATTATTATTAAAAAAATCATGTCACTGAATATGATAAAAGTGTGAAAGGCTTGCTCACTAACTTTAATAATCATTGCGCCTGACAACGTTAAAACCTCGAAGAAATTGTATTGGGTTTGGGTTTCAGTAGTGGGAAATCCTATTTCCCAAAAAATAAATAAATATGACGGAGCTTGTTTTGATATCGTTATTTAATTTATATTTATTTTCAAAGTGTTTTTGTATAATATTAGCTTTAGATATACAATATTTGAAGTTAAAGTTTGATAAAATTAAACTTCAAATATTGTAAACAGATTTTATGTATTTATGTATGAAGTTTATATATAAATGCTTGAATTCTAATTATTTTTGTCTGATTTTATCCCTTTTACGTGAATTTCAGCTATATGTGTATAAATTTTAGATAATAGTTAAAATTAAAAGAATGATTGAACTAAAATAAAGATAAAATGATTGAATATAATTGAAGTTTAAGCGTGTATATATATGGACGAACTACACCAAAACGGACAGTTCGTCATTTATGGACGAACTATAACTATCATCTTTTAATGTTGTAGTCTCTGTTAACTCTAAATTCATCCAAACCAATATTATACAAATCTAAAAAGTAGTTCGCCCACAAATAAGTGAGCTATAATTCTTTTTGTTAACTCCGCTCACATGAATCTATATCCCTTTCTTCCTCACGTGAATTTTATATCTTTTTCTTCAATAATAAATATAGTTATTCACTCCTCATGTCTCAACAACGTGGAAAGTTTGTATATTCAGTTGAACCAGATGTTTGTAAAGGCAAATAGTATTGTAAAATGAAAACATCGAGGAATTCAAAAAAATTAGATCGTAAGTTTTGAAGTTATGCGCATTCAAAGGTAAAAAAATTTAGTTATCCACTTCAAAATATTTGGATGTTCACTTGATTTCTTGGTTGTTATTTCAAAAAAATGATGAATGGGACTCTTTTGGTGGACAAAAAAACATGCTCATAAATGAAACTAAAACCATTCTTTCTCGAGTTAGGAAACCCCCCTTCGACAGTGATACAACGACTTCACACATCAATATTTGTAGAAGATAGAGAATTTTCTAAGGACATTGCTAAATGAGTCAGAAGAAAAACAAAATGATCATGTTTGAGAACTTCTGGAGTCAACCGTACTAGGCGTAGTAGAAATGAAATAGCTAGACATATACGTTCCAGGTCGCATGGCACAACAATGTAGTTTATGTCGAAAGTTGGTCATAAGAGGAATTGTTGTCCCCGTCAACCTTAGTAGTTTTTTACTTTTGTTGTAAGCAAATAAATAGTGAAATTTATTTTATGAGAAAACTTCTCAAGTTTTTTTAGTCTTTTATTATTGAAAAAAGTCATTATTTTATGTATCAAAAAGATTTTACAATACACTTAAAATTGAGAAAGAAATATATATTTAGACGAGGAGTTAACAAAAAGAATTGTAGTTCGCCCAATTGTATGCGAACTACCTTTAAGATTTGTGTAATAATAGTTTGGATGAAATTGGAATTAATGGGGACTACGACGTTAAAAGATGATAGGTATAGTTCGCCCATAAATGAGTGAATTGTCTGTTTTGGTGTGTGTTTTTATTGAGGGTCCCTTTGATGTTTAAGGTTCAAAAAGTTTCCATTTTGGTGCTAGACTCGTCAAAAGGAGTATTTACTTTTTTTACACAATAGTGAGTGGAGTACTATTATTGTTTTTTCAGTACGAGGGGAGTATTATTGGAAACGAAAATTGTTGATTGAAAAAAAGAGAAGTTTGAAAACATGTTTGATCTTTACGAAAATTATTAGTTTTATACTCGAATTATTAATAGTCTTAAACATACAGTTTTACTTGACTAACTAAATTTATATACACCTCGATTTGCCACATCACATAACAAGTGGTCTAAAATACTCAAACTCTTGCAAGAGCCTGAAGCTCTTAATTAAAAGTCGAGAGAAGTGTGAAAAAACTCTTAAACTTGGCGAGAATTTAGGGGTGTATTTGTCACACCCCGAGCCTACACCCTGGGCGGGACTGACACTCGAGAACCATTGTTGGCCCCAAGCGAACCCTTGACCTGGCTTAACTTATAGCGGAAGACTTAAATACGAGAAAATAGTCTCAAAGGACAACTCATGTAATAACTTAAAGAAATATTAGATTAGCCAAAATGACAACTCAAGTCTCATAGCAAAACATCTGAAATACAAGCCTAAAGAACTCATATCTAACTGTCTATGATGAAGCCTTTAAATACTGAGAGAGATGTCGGGACAAGACCCCCGATCATCCTAACAACCGACTAACAAAGCAATAGAAGGGAATCCTCCGAAGCAAGGAGGCTCACCAACTGACTCTGAGTGCTCAACTGGATCAACGAGACGCTGGATGTTGATCCTGGTTACCTGTATCTCCATCATTAAAAGATGCAGGCCAAATGACATGAGTACATTGAATGTACGAGCATGCGAGGGAAAAAACTAAACATGACATAAGCTTGAAAGGAATCTCAAAAGAACACTTACCTTATCTTTACTCAACTCATGAATACTCAACTCAAATGCGAAGTAAAAACAACAATAAAAGTGCAGTTTACACAAAGCATTTAAAATAATAGATGACAACTCAATGTATTTAAGAAATACAATAGCAACTTAGTATACATATAAAGTAATATAATATTGTAGGAGTTTCTCTAACCAATAACCATCACTATGAGCTAAAGTGATGATACAACGTCTCGCCCACGCTGCCAGAACTGTCCTATACCTTGCCGTGATATAGAACGCCTCAACTAAGTGGAGTTTCTTACTGATTTCATTTGCATCTTTTAATGTATGAGTTGGTCATGAGAATTATCTAATTTTTGAAAGACTGAATTTTAAATCTCAAAATATCAAATATATTTTTGGGTAATATAATAATTGACTTGTTTTTAAATTTTAAAACTTGCCTCAAATTTTTTATATTTTGTTTTTAAAAAACTTCATTTATTACTTTAGATTTGTTTTACACCTGTACTGGAATTGTATAATTTTTCTCCAAATTTGTAAATTGAACCCTAACTAATAAATGAGTTTTGCTATTTCCTACCTTGAATCCTAATAAAATTTGTTTGTAACTTATAATAACGAGTGTATATACTAGCGCGATCCGAATTTAGTTGGGACTTCAATATGAACTTCAAACACGGAATGAAAATCACTATTTTTAAGGTTATCAATAATTCAGAAATGAAATTAATAATTTCCCCTCCATGTTTAAGAATGAAAACGAGACATTCTTTTGCATCTTAATTACTTCTTTATTCAACTATAATGATTTTTTCGGTGTCGCTTTTTATTTAATTAAAACATAAAAGTTGTGTTTATTTATTTTCACGATTCATTAGCTTCTGATGCTTCTTTTTTCCAATATACATCAAAATCACTCACTAGTCTTTTTTATCCCGAAATTAATTACATATAAATTATAATGTCTAAAAGCTTTATTCTTTTAATTAAAAAAGAACTACTTACTAATAGTATGATAAAATTTTAGAAATAGCAAACCTAATAGACATAATAAGACTCTATAACTATAGTTTCAATAATTGCACTTCATAGTATAATTTTGTTTGTTATGGAGACTGCGGTTTGTATATTTTCGTCCATTTGTATATTTCGCTAGCGAATTTGCAAATAAGGTAAGTATATACAAATTTTGTATTTATACATTTAAGAATTTTTTAGAACTCCATTTGTATATTTCGTTTGTCAAAATACAAACATAGTAATTTATTATGAATTATTCATAAATCGTATACAAATAGCTAGGGTAAGCATATATGAAATTCTGGATTAAAACAATCAGGAACTAAATTATACAAATTCAAGATCTATACAATCAAGAACCGAATTATATAAATTCTCGATTTATACAAATCAGGAACCGAATTATACAAATTCTGGATCTATACAATAAGAAACCGAATTATACAATTTTGAATTTGTACAAATCAAGTAAATTATACAAATAAAACGAATAACAAAAATTGAAGAAACTATAGCCGCGAATTACAACTTTCTTAAACTAAAGCTGTAGTACCTAATATAGGCTAAAGATTTGCTATTTTGCATAAATTTTCCCCTAATATTATTAATATACTATATGAGTTTGTGGTGCTGATTTATAGAGCGGTTAATATGGATCGATTCAATCCAAATAATGTTGGATTTTGACAAATTAGGTGAGTTAACTCATCATTTTGATGAGCCTTAAAACAACAAGTCTATTAATCACTACGCAGTACGCAGGGTTGCAGATTGTGTCGAGCCCGTCCATTTTTTTTATATATATATATATATATATAGTAATATTTATAATTTTAATTTTAATTTTAAAATGCTAATGTAAATATTTATAGGATAATACTATTTGCTTACTAATTTTCAAATCCACAAACAAAATAATCCTAACAGTATTTTACCCTAGCTAATTAATTTATATCTTAAAATACACTCTCTTTATTAATTAAATATTTATTCTATTAGAATATTTGGTAATCTTCGAAAACAATTATTACTAAGAATAAATTGTGATATTAATTTTATCTTCAACTTTTAAAATAATAGATAATTTGAAATAATTATTTTTAAAAATCACAACTAATAAGTAGTATAGCATCATGTATGTAATTTACAGCGTACCGCCCGTGCAACTATTTGTACATGTTTTGGCTCATCTATTGGACTCCGAATCTGTAGTCTAAGAGCTAGATGCAAATTTTAATAGTACAAGATACTATTCTCAATCCTTTAACGTCGTTCTCAGAATTTTCATTAAGAAATTTTAAATATAAAAAAATAAATATATGAATTAATCAAAAAGGGTTTAATATCTATTACTATGTGTATATACATAATATTTTTTAAAATTATATATAACTAATGTAAAAAAATTCTGCCGAGAAAGATTCAGATGAACCACTGACCCCGAGCTAACTTTGGCATTTAATTTAAGAGTGTGAATTCTTGTTTTATTTCTGTGGAAAGGTTGAAACTACACCTGAATCCATTAGCTGTAATGGAGAAAGAAAAAAAGATTTCCACTTTCCAGTTGGATCAAATTATGCATAAAAATTCTCTTCTCAAAAAGTTGTGAGCCCCTATATATATACTTCCACATTGCAATTTGCAAACTGTAACAGGAAATATTCATATTTTAAAGTATTTTTTATCTAATTTGTTTGTCTTATTTTTTTTAATAATTTATAATATTTTTTTTTTTAATTTTAAATTTTCATAACATGTTTAAAATCAACAAATTAAGAATTATTTTAGTATATGCTATATATTTTTAATTTAAAATTACAATATTGATTATTTTTTTAAAAAAAAATTAAGTCAAATTAAAATCAGACAAATAAATTGATACGAATGACGTAAAACTTTTGTCCCATTCCGAGTGTCAGTCAGCAAGACAAGTTAGCGAATATTGTTGTAAAAGATGTTTGTACTTGCAATCATGCAAAGGTCGGAAACTTACATCTTAAACTTCTCATGTCATCTAAATAGGATGGATTCTCCAAAGTGCCCCATACCCCCACCCTAGCCCCGTTCAGAGTGACGAAGTCAGAATTTTTGTTTTTCTTCTTTATGATTAAAAATATGCAAAATTAAATCTATACTCAATATAATTAACATTTAATTTATATATATATCATATAATTTTTTGACGAGAGGTGTGTACTGGTAGTTGACTCTACCCATGCCCCACCTACAAAGAACTTCCCTTTTTTTCCCTATTCGGTGTTTGATATCCATGCTGAGCCCGACTATATTTGGATTCATGCCGAAAAGTCCAAATTAGAGGTAAAACACTTCCTAACAAAGGTCACTATATATTCACGGAGACTCGAACCCGAAACATCTAATTATGAATGAAGAAGTATTTACTATACCACCACAATTATATTCTTATTGGTACTTTCCAAAAAGTTAAAAAGACAGTAATTAAAAGAAAGAAAGAAAGGAAATAAGAACCGTTTCCATTTTAGGCTCGGGTGAATGGCTCGTAAGCTATAATCTTTTAAGTCCATTTAGCAGGGGATAAGCTATAATTCCTCTTACAAGTCGTTAAAACTCAATAACTTTAACTTAGAGATCTTTTCTCGTGTTTAAACATGTAAGTAGTATTTAGAAATCAATATTTTATTTTATTTTTAGAATTCAAAACTTATTACTCAAAATTCCTAACTTTGTATGTTCTAATTTTGATATCTACCTTCGTACGTTAATCATGTTCAATTCTTGATTGTTTCATTGGATTGCTTTAATTAATCCAACTTAACTCTTGCTAGTCAAATCGACCTTAATAAAAATGTCAAAATAAATTAGAAAGAAATTAAGGGTTACTATGTATATTAAAAAATGAAGCATATATAGAAGAACAATTGACTTAGTAGAAAAAAATAGTCGTAAATGAGAATAATGAAAACGCACTAGCTAGGTAGCTAGGATGATTATTCCATATTAAGTGCCATTTTAGTGAAAGGTCAAATACTTTTTTAAAGTCTGAAAAGAAATGTGAAGAATAATATGTATTCACAAATTGGGTTGTAAAGTATGTGTGAAAAGTTTAAAAGAATTTCAACCAAAATTAGCTCCAATAAACTAAAGGGAAATAGAGTGGGATCAGTATATGCCAAACTTTTTAACTCATGAGAGACGTAGTAACAACAATAGTGAATACTGCTCAATATACACTTTTTCGAACTTCGGTACTCGTATTTAAATTTGATTAAATTTAGATTAATGACTGGAAAATTTTGTACCAAAGGTAAATGCTCTCTAATAATTAAGATAACTTTAAATCTGGGACTTAAATTTGATATCTCTAATTAAAAAAAATATTACTTTTTATTACATCCTCGATAGCCTATACTTCCTTCATCTCAATTTATATAGCACAATTAGAATTTTTGAGGGTCAACCAAGTTCTTTAATAAAAAATTCTTGAAGAAAAAAGATTAATAAGAATTTCTTTATGTATTTTTTAAAATATTTTTAAATTGTTAATTATTGCGATTTATGATTTTTTTTAATCTAATTTTCAAGCATATAAATTTTATTTTAAATACATTAAAACTTTTATACCGAAATTCACGATAAAAAATTAGAAATTGCAATCCTACTACATCAATTGAGATAGAAGAAATACTTACAACAAGGTGATCTAGAAGATTCAATTTTATTGGATGATGGGAGTATTTTTCTATTATATAGAAATGTGATGAAAAGGACGACCAATGGCAATTTCGTCAATTTAGTAAAAATCTCAATTTGAAGCAGTTGTACATAATGCAATGGTAGTTCTTGAATTTTCCAAAAATCAAGCAACTTACTAGAAGAATCTATCACCTATAAAAAGTGGGACCCATCTCTTGTAAAAAGTAGAGTACATTCAAGACCATTCTTTTTATTTTTTATTTTTTGATCTTTCCTAAAATTAGAATAAAGTCTAATCTAATTGATGTATTTTGATTTTTTTTAAAAAAAGTATTAAATTAAAAGTAAATAATAAATAAAAATAATTTTGAATAAAGTTTTTAAAGATTGTAAAAAAAATCAGTATGATAAATAAAATGTACAAATGAAGTAATAAAGTAAACTAAGAATGCTCACTAAATTTTGAAATAATAATTCTTCAAGTATAATTTTAAAATCCTCCTAATTAAAATTAAAAAACATATATTCTTTGAATCTCATTTACAATAGAATGTTTTTCTCTTTAAGATTAATCAAATCAAAATTTAATTATTATAGTATTTGACCTATTTTATTTTTCAAGTTATCAATTAACGCTTAATATTATTATTCTTTTGTCTCTAATAAGAATTGAAAAATACAAATTAATCCATTATTCATGTTTTGATCATATAACTTATTGGTGATTTTAATTGAAGTTAATTAAAATCTAGAAAAAAGTTGACAATAAAAAATGCATAATTACAATACAGAAAATTGCATAATTTGAAACCATATGCAATCTTTTCATTTAATTAATACAAATAATAAAACAATACATATTATATTATAACTATATATTCATTTTACTAATAAAAATAAATAAATGTTAAAATTTCTATTATCCATTAAGAAAAACTATCCATATTTACCAAAAAAAAAAAAACTATCCATAGAACTTCCTATAATTTAATATTAGGAAAAGTTTTACCAATGATTCTTTTCACTTAAAAAAAATATTGAGAAACAAGAATTAAACCACCCCAAATAAGGATATTTGTGAGAATGATCCACATTAAAATTGATTTAAATTTTTAAAAAAGTACACAAATAGACCTTAAAACTAAATTAATTATCTAAAAATGACCAACTCAAACTAATTCCCGAAATGGTCAATCGGATGTGCCCCTTTTGTTTTGAAAGTTAACTTTTGTTAATATTTTAAAATCCTCTTTATTTGAGATAAAATATTCATTCATCAGGTATATAAATTACTTTAGAAAAAAATATTTGTCTACTACACTAAATTGTTCTCCTAATTTTAATGAACATAAAGACAAGACATAAAGTCAAAACTTTCTTTTCATCCTTTATCACTTTGTAAAGAATGAGATAATTCATTCTAATTTTCATCAAGTAGGTCATTATTTTTGTTTGTTAAACACCTATAAAACAAATTTTAAGTATATTCAAAATTAATCTATAGATAGATCATTAGACTTTATTGCTTCATATAGTTTATGAAAATTGTTAATATATTGATACTCATAATTTTAATCTTTTCTCTTGAATAATTTTTATGTAAAATAGAAAAAATATCATTAATTTAATTATTTAATTCAAATATATATGTTTGACATGATGTTAAAAAATTACGGAATCATGTGATATTTTATTATTCTTTCCTATCATGTTTATTTGAAAATATCATAATAATTTTTTCCCCAAAAACTAATTAAATTTCTATTTTATATATATATATATATATATATATATATATATATATATATATATAATATTGGGCCCGTAACAGACCTTTCATTATCTAGTATATTTAAAAACCTTAAATTATTACCACATTTGGAAAAAGAGGAAATGTAAAGAGAAAGCTAGATAACAACACTTTTAAGCATGCATGTTGGGTTCATTTTGTCCTCCTTATTATTTTGCCTTTAATTTGATTCATCCCAAAAAAAGTAGTATCAACTAGTTAGGCCTTCATATCACACCACTTGGCGCACTACAACATCTTTGTTAGACACACAGATTGATTTAGGATACGTTCGATGAATTCAACTGAACTTATTAATTATGTTTAGATTAGTAGCTTAAAATATGTACATATATACGTGTATATATAATATAAAAAGTAGAATTTTACCAAGATCATATTGTTATTTTAATTATTAATTCTGGATTCACTGATACCTTAACAATTATTAAGAGAAAGAAGATTGTAATAATAATAATTATGTTTCAGATTCAAATAAGTTAATTCGATTTATGAATTTTTTTTATAAATCAAGTTAATTATGAGAATTCATCCTTAAATTGATAGATTTTACATGCCAACCTACCATAACCTTTCTTTATTTGAATTTGAAACTAACAATGTGAGCAAGCTCATCCTAGTATAGTCCCGGAGTAAAAGAAATAAAAGAGTACTATAGATCAACCAAAGTCAACTTTGTTGTTCCATAATCTATAGGTTTTCTTGCTTGTGGTTGTTTGGTAAAGTGTATAAAATAGTGCTAAATAGAGTGCATTAATTAGTACTGTAACAATGCATGTATTAGTTATACTTGCATTAATTATACATGGATTATTTTTATGCATTGTTTGGTTTGATGCATTAAGAATAACATGCATTGCATAAAAAAAAAATTATTTACAAAGATACCCTCCACTATTATGGTGGAAAAGATGTTAAAAGAGGTTTTCAGAGACAATTCAGTCTTTAATCATGTTAATGCATGTATTAAAATCATTGCATTGAAAGAAATAAAACAGTACTATAGATCAACCAAAGTCAACTTTGTTGTGTCATAACCTATAGGTTTTCTTGTTGTGGTCGTTTGATAGAGTGTATAAAATAGTGCTAAATAGAGTGCATTAGCAATGCATGTATTAGCAATGCATGTATTAGTTATGCTTGCATTCGTTATACATAGATTATTTTTATGCATTGTTTGGTTTGATGCATTAAGAATAACATGCATTGCATAAAAAAAATTATTTACAAAGATACCCTACACTATTATGATGGAAAAGATGTTAAAAGAGGTTTTGAGGGGCAATTCAGTCTTTAATCATGCTAATGCATGCATTAAAACCATTGCATTGCTAATACCTGAAATCCACGGTATTAGCAATACACACCTTAATACACAATAGAGTGTAATACATATATTAGAAGAAAGTATCAAGCAAGATATTAGTAATACGCTAGACTAATGTGTGCATTATTTTTCCTAATACACTATCAAACGAATATATATGTACTATGACGTTTGCATAAGTTTACTTGTATCCTATCTTTCTTATATCAACCTTCTCATCATTTCATAAACTCAACCAAATTTGTCTATCAAATTCAAATAATATGACTTGTATTTTGGAGTAGGGTACACCATAATTTGGTTGTTTTGGTGGAACAAGGGAGTGGGTTGACAAAGAAGACTTTATTTGAGTGTGGAAGACGGAAAGCATAACGTAACTTCTGAAAATTTTTATTATGTATGAAGCACAACTAGTACTACTTGTACTAATATTCTATCTTAACCTTTGCAGGATCCATTATTTATTTTCCATTTTGGCATTGTTTCTCTTTCTTACTTTTCCCTTTTTCTCATTTTTTGTTTTCTTTTTCAAAATCTAATTTGAAACCAATTTAATTACTCCTTCGGTTTGTATAAAATAAATTATTTTAATAGAAAATATTTCTAAAAATTATTATTTTACCATTAGGTAACTACGTAAGATATTAATAATTAAATTTTAACTTTCAAAAAAATATTACTGTATTAATAAAACTAGAGTTATGTGTATATATATATATATATATATATATAACAATAAAAAGTAAAAAAATGAAATACTTGTTATTAAATTACACATTAAATATTTAAAAGTTATAAACATAGAAAGCATGGTTATGATTATTATTATTATTATTAGGTGTTTGACTATAGAATTCATATATTTTTTAAATGTATTGAAATATATGTGGTTAGAGTTGAAAATAGAGTTATGTTTTACTTTTCAAAAAAAAAGTATTCAAAAGAATGTTCATATTATATATAAATAGAATTTCAAAAGTGAAAAGTGAGTTGAAAAAACACATTATACGAACATGTTTTCCAAATTTAAAATATACCTTCAAAAAGAAAAGGTTGTGTTTCAAATTTTCATGTTCAAAAATCAATTTCTAAATAAAGTGAAAAAATATTTTATAAATATTTTTTTATGCTTAAATGGGTCATTAAAGTAGAAGTTAAAAAAGACACGAAATATGAAGGCTAAAATTTTTAAAGTACAATAAATGAAAAATGGGAGAAAAAGAAATAAAAATAATTTTAGTGGTCAATTTTCATGACATAAGTGTCCATTCAAAGAATTAATTTAAATTTTTTATGCTCATACCATTTAATTATATAATACTGAAAATTATAATTTGAAAAATATATTCTATTAAAACAGATAAGTAAAAGGATAATAATTATTTTCATCGGTATAAATTAAGGGAGAAGTTAAATTGATTTTTTTTTTTAAAAAAACATAAAACGAAGAAAATGAAGAAAGAGAAACAAAAGGGCAGGAAGGAAACTAGAGAATCGGCCCATGAATCAGAATATAATATTAATTATTATAATCCCTCATACAACAATTACTAGTTGTGTCTCACACATAATAAAATTTTTCCGTAACTCCTTGTTATTTTTTTTCCCCTAATAAATAATAGAAGTCCAAATGAAGTGAACCAAATTCACAATTAATTCTTGAAAAACACACACACACAATGACACAAATAGTGTTAACATGAATCTAGTCACATTTATCACAGGTTTTGGCTTGGCTTCTTAAATATGATGTGAATAGTTAGAGGTGGGGTTTGTCGTCCATTTTTTGTTGTAGCACAAAAAACAAAGTTAGTAACACCAAAAGGTCGTTGTGGAGTGATAATTAATTAATACTCCTTCATTGTTAATTAAAAATTTTGAATTTAAATTATGAACGTTTTATCTCAAAATAATTTTTTTTGATGCAAATCTGGATTAATCAAACCCTAAAACAAGTCGACTATCGACTTGAGAAAACAAACAAAAAAGAGTGAGTATAAAATAAAGCAACCTCCACTCAAGCTAGCACTTTGCCTGCTATCACTACTACACTCATTTTCAGTTCCTTCATTTTATTCCATTTAATTATTACTTCTATAAAAAAAGAACTAAAAAAAAAAAAAGAAAAAGGGAAAAACAGAACAGCTGGAGTGGTTTGTCTCATAGTGCACTCTCTTGTCCTTGTAGACAAATAGGAATTGGGCAATGGAAGTGATTTTGCTTTCTAAAAAAATTGGACCCCATTTGGTTTGCCATTTTAACTTCTAAGGAACTTTTTTGTATTTTCTGAATAGAAGCATATAAAAAGATGATTAGATGGTTTGAGAGTGGCATCTACCTAGTTGACATTGACAAATGTTTTGGTAGAAAAACCTTTGTCCAAACCTAATTTAGGTAGATCAAACCCTATAGACAATTATGGCTTTTGCTATTCACAAATTTAAGTTTTGCTCTGTATTAATGACCTTGAGTCATCAAAATCTTTCTGACTAGCTCGATGTCTCACTAGGTCACCCTAAGCTAGTCCTTCGATTAGAGTAAAACTCATGAGAGAAATGAATCTAGCTTTGATACCATGTAAATATATGACATGTGAGTCTAACTCAACCCCCAAAAATAGCTTATGAGGGAAAGATTGCCCAAGTCCAAATAAGGAGACCACCGGTTCATTCACCAACCATTGTGAGACTTTTACTCACTCTAACATCATTCTGAGACGATATATACGGTATACCTACTATGTTGGAAATGACTTGTCAAAAATATTTATGATAGGCGAAATTTATTCGCATACTCACCGTAATTCCACAAGGATTGTTGTTTGAATCATTGACTATTTATCATGCTCTCGAGGTTCAAACTTCGAATTGAAAAGGCGATCATTCTGAATGAACTTACACTACAACTCAATAGAGATTAATAATCTTAAATAAATTAGTGAAGCTTAAAGTAGAAACTAAAAAAAAGGGGTGTCGACCTACTAAAAATTACATAAAATAAGACTAGAAGAGTAAAAAAATTCCTTTACATGGAATCCAAATATATGAGAATCAAGAGTTGAACAATGACAATGTCAAACACCATGAAATATACTCGTTACTCCATAATGGTGAATACGCGTGTAAAAGTGACAAGGACAAGAAGAAAACTCAACATTAATGGTTCATTGAGAATTTTTTAAAAAGAAAATAAATTTAAAAATTTGAGGGTGCAGGATAGGGATTACAATGTGGGAAATCGAACACTCAGCTACAGGGTAAGAGTTCAGATAACCAATCAACTAAGCTACTATGATTCCCCGCTGGACATGAATTCTTGTGCTACACGTAATGAATTTGTGTTTTTTTTTTTGGATACTTTTCACTTTTTTGGGACCTTTTAGGGTTTTGTTGCATTCATTTACAATGTACAAACATTACTGCAGAAAGTCCCATACTGCACTGCAGAATATGATGCATTATGCCTTCACTTTTGGCACTTGGAATAAAGTTGAGGTTTCGCCATGTAATCAATTGGCTGGACTGAATGCGAAACTTCAACAACTATACAAAAGACACGTGATAATTCTGTACACACTAAGGACATAGACAAACACTTTGTCCTTTGTTTCCGCTCAATATTTGATATTCACATTGAAGTTTAATTAAATTTAAACTCAAATTTATGACTTCTGATAACAACTATCCCATAACAACTCATAGATATAAAAGCTCTATTATTATTTATATTTTTTACAAAGACGTACATAACATGGTGATTTGTCAATATTGGACTCGGCTCCCCTCCAGTAGTGCATCCCTCCATTTGGTCCAGTGTGGCTCTTATTGATCGACACGTATGTCTTTATTTATTAATGGTTCAGATCCATTTTGTTGACTAAATAATACTATGTACTACTAACTCTCTTTCCTCAATCTTTTCTTCTTTTTTGTAGGAAATTGAATTCAATTGTGCAAATTAAACTACGAAATTCATTTTATTGGTTCTTTTCTCGCCATTATCAATCGAAGAATACTTTTTACCCTTCTAAAACACTTTAGTAAAAGCAGATCCAAAATATGTATTTGGGTTATGAAATTATACAAATTCAAGTAAGAAGAGTGAATTTAATTCGTTTAGACGGAAATGATGTTGTTATCTTCTTCAAATTGCCAAAATTATTTTCCATTTGGGTTTCACCATAACTGTAAAACGGCAAAATTGAATAGAAAATAAAAATGGTGTTTGTTTTTTGCTGCAAAATTTGAAGTTTTTCATCATCATAGTATCTTGGATTTTTCTTTTCCACTTGTCTTTTTATATACCCTTTTTATCTATGTACATGTCAACAGACACAGACTAAATTATGAAATTTTGGTTTTTGACAACTTTAAGTTTTGTCGGAGTGGTTTTGATTATTTCATCTTGTTTTCTGAGGATGGAGTTAGAAGACAAGTGGTGGGGAGAAGGATTGTTCACCTTGGTTATAATATTTAATTAGTTAATAAAATGAATCATAAAGACACACGTGTCGATCAATCAAAGCCACACTGGACCAAATGGAGGGATGCACTACTAGAGGCCGGGGACCCCATTCTGTCAATATTGTACTTATTAGTCATTCAACATGGTGTCAAATCACCTTATTTTTAGTGACTTTTGAAACTTAAAAATTATATAAATTAAAAAATTAAAAAGTTTTAAAAAAAATTACACTATCGTATGACGTGGAATACCATTTTGTTGGTTTTAAAAAAATAAAAATAAAACTGGGGGTGGGTAGAAAAAACAGGGGAAGGAATTACAATGTGCGGAATATAATATTCACCAATAAAATGAGAGTTCAGATAGCTAAGCAACTAAGTTATATACTATTTTGTTAATTGGATTTGAACTTAATTATATTTGTGTCTTCACTCTTGATAAACTATACATTAAATCCGTCACTGCTCTCCAAGTAGCACAACTTTTCATTATCTAGTGATACATTATCAATTATCCATTTAAGTTGATATCAAGGTGTCAAATGAGTTGGTTAAACTGATTTTTAACATATTAAAATATGTGGTTTGCGAGCTATTGCATAGGAGCGGGGGTTTTACCCTGTGCGCACCCAAAGGATAGCGGCTGCGGGTTTCCCTTGTCATCAAAAAAAAAATATGTAGTTAATAAATGAATGAATTATTATTTCACTAAAAAGTTATTTGTGTTGAAATGCATTAAAAAGCAGGTCAAATCCCAACAAGTTTTAATTATTTTATTTGTTTTGTTTTTTTTATAAATTTTAGTATCTAATAAAATTATTATTTTTCTTTATTAAGGTTGATATATAACTTATCCAATCAAAAAATGTCTTTTGAGAAATATTAATAAAATTTCTCATGGATCAGTTTGGATTAGATATCAACTTAAATTCTAATAATTGAAACAGATTGATCGGCTATTAAATAAGTGTATTAATAATCAACCCAAATTTAAATACGTTAGACGAATTATAATTTCATGGACTATAATTTGATCACCTAATCTAAATCACAATAATTAGGACATGAAAAGATTATTAAACCCCCAAAAAACCTTGACTAATTTGAAGATACTAATAATTCATTTATCAAGTAATCAATTGCTGCAGCAGAACTTAATCCTATTATTTTATCGACCTATCTTAATTTATTGGTGTTTAATTTTTTTGTATTATCAAATAATAATACACCTATCAATTTTTAGGAATTAACTCAGCAAACAAGACATCACTATCGTCAATCAATTAGCATTTTGTTTCATTAATTTTTTGTTTTTTCTGGGTGTGTAATTTTACTATTTTTTATTTTAAGATTGAAGTTAATTTCAGCATTACTTAATTATTGCACAAATAGAACTACTATTTTTCAGATATAATACTTAATAATTTATATTCCACTTTTTATGATGAAGGTTGAGGAGGGAAATTGGACTCATTCAGAATAAGTATGAAGGGCTACAATTGAATCAATCCTTGAATTTAAATTGACACCGATGAGATGTATAAATTTTCGTCGTTCGTCCCTTTTTTTTTTTTTTCAATTCAATCGTAATTGGTGGAGTCTTTGAATTATCATTTAAGAATTTCTTTTCATTAAATTGAAAATCTTATAAAAAGAACATCAAATCATGGTTTAAAATTGGATCATTTACACTTTTTTCCTAACATATTTTTGTATTGATCTTTAATTTTTGTCTCTCGTAATAAATACTTCTTTCGTGAAGTACAAATTTATATTTTTGTATCATAATATTTCACAAGCTATGTTCCAATCACAACTTCAACTTCTAAAAAACTTATGTCTCATTAAACATAAATTCAATTGATAAAGGACAAAAAATAATAATAAACCTATTTAAAGGGAAAATGTGCAATCTAATGCTTTTAAAATTTTTAAATGTTAAACAACAGCCCAATATTTTGTCAATCACAAAATTAGGGGTGTACATGACCGGGTTGGTTCGAATTTTTCAAATATCAAACCAAACTATTTGTGTAAAACTTTTAAATTTAAAAACCAAACCAAACTAATAAAATTTGGATTTTTTCGGGTTTTTCAATCTCGGGTTGGTTCGGGTTTTTCAAATACCAAACCAAACCATTGTGTCGAATTTTAAATTTATAAATCAATTACCAAACTAATAAACCTCAGATTTTTTCAAATTTTTGGGTAAAGTTTGCGTACAAACATATAATTAATTTGTGCTCCAAATATTTCTTTAGTCCAACCAAAATACAATTATCTAAAGTGTTTCTTAAAAAAATAACACAAAATATGAGATGAGTACTGATGACACAAAAATATTCAATAAAAAATAATAATGAAATCATCATATAAAATAAATATTGCAAAGTCATTATGAAAATGATCATAATTTAAAAGTACTAAATCATGCTAAAATAAGTTTAATAAGTACTAGCTACATTACTAAATATTTAAGGAAAATTAAAATTAGATTATGTATTTTAATTGTCTAAACCAATGTAAAACTAAAGAACAAATATTCAATATTATTGTCATTCTTAGTGTTGAATTGATTTTCTTTTTGCATTAGTATTAATTTGATTTTGATTCAAGTTTTATTATAATTATCAACATCTATAAACTATAATCTTTATTGGACCATTCCGAATTCTAAGTTTTAAACTTGAAATAATATATTAAAAGATAAAAACTATGAAATAGTATAAGAAATATTTTAAAACTATATCAAAGTAAATATTTTTATGTATAAAATTAAATTTTAAAATTACATATATAATGTTGGGTTGGTTTGGTCTCGGGTTGGTTTTTTTTAGTTAAAACCAAACCAACCCAAATATAGTCGAGTTTTTTTTTTTCCAATACCAAACCACTAGTCGGGTTTTTTTTTCGGTTTGACTCGATTTGCGGTTTGGTTAGATTTTCAGTTCGATTTTGTACACCCCTACACAAAATTATCACCGTGAGACCTCAAGTTTTATATTTAATAGTAGATAATTAACGAAAAATGGTTAGAAATATATCTGAATTTTGACTGAATTTGCTGTAATAATTCCAAACTTTGAATAGGACCTATTACCCTCCACTATTTGATAGTGTATTTTAAAGATATATAGATGTTCACATGAACATCATAAATATTGCATCATTACAAATAGTTACTTGTCAGCTGGACACTTATATATCTTTAAAATATATTAGTAAATAATACAGGAGTAATAGATTCTGCCCAAAATTTGAAATTGTTACAACAATTTTGATCAAAATTCAGATATATTTCAGATTTTTTTCCTATTAATTAATGTACCATGATTGTTCTATATTTGGGCTAAACCTTTACTTAGAGGTAGTATTACTCCTTAATAATACATCCGAACTGTAACACAACTTTTTTTCTTCTGTCGATATCCATATGGAAGCTGGCTATTTTGAACTTGTATCATATAGGACCTCATTCGAGAAAAATGATGCCTAGTAAAAAAAAAATTTATATCCAAAATTCAAATTCAAAACTTCTGATTAAGAGAAAAGCAACAAACGTAACATTTAATTTTTTTTAAAAAAAACTTAGAAAGTTAGAATTAAATTAAAATTGATGGTTTTGTCGTATGATGAAAGTTTTCTGGTGACGGTCCCCTCAAGAAGGATCCAAATACCCAGTGCTAAAGATAAGATATCATATGCCATTGACAGAAAGCAAAAAGAGATTATTATACCGGATTTTAAAAAAATTTATCAGTAAATTTTATTTTAATTATACTTTCTTTAATTGAATATCTTAACAGATGATTAAATGTTTATACTAATTTCTTTTAGTTTATATTTTGGAAATACTTATATACATATTTGAAAATATCTATTACGTAAATAAATTAACCGCATAAAATATATCGTCACCATTAATCATGTCATGTCAGTTTAATTTTGTTTTCTGATGTAGATCAGACGAGTGTCTTCATTTATTTCTCCAGTCAATTTTTATTTGTCTATTATATTAAAATATTTATTTATTTTTATCTATCTAGATTTATCACTTTTAGTTCATAATTTAATTATCATTTATTAACTATTGTCATTTCCCAATATATTTTTCAAAATATTTAATTTATTAAGTAAAATTGTAATTCTATTTATTATTTCTTAAGAATTAAGAAGTGTGGTTAAATAAGTAAAAATAAACCAAAGGAGCACTATCATTTTATATTATTTTTTCTAGTACTAGAAGAGTGGGTAAAGATTTGGATATCAACATGTGTGCTTAGTGTAATTATCTAATTTTTTATGATGTTTGTCTTTTCATTAAGTGCTGCTTTAGGTCCTTAGTCCTTTCATATTTTTACAAATAATATCCCTTTGGTTCTAATTTATGTGGGACCTTTTGAATTTGGAGAGTTAATTTTAAATAAATTTTGGCATAACTAACTTGTTGTATATTACAATATAAACCCCTTTACTTTCCTATATTGTGGGATTGAACATGTAGTACTATAATGTACTACACGAAAAGAGTTATATATATATATATATATATAACGCGTATTTTGAATTAAATTAGTTTGATTAATATACAATTGCTTTTGAAGTTGATATATCATTGTGTTTGATAATTTTTAAAGAAAACGGACTAAATTAAATGCAAATTTATAAATTTGGTTAATATTTTTCTCGTAATCTTTTGGTATAAAGACCTTGACTTATTAATAGTAATTCACAATATTAATAGTATGATAATCATATATAGTATTGAATTATTGATTTTGTTAGATAGGTTGACATGAAAACAAATAATAAAATTAATAAAAAGTAGCGTCGTAATCAATTTCAATAATGAATAAATACATTAATTAATAGGAAAATGGTAAAAAGGGGAACATCCGATGCTGCTCAAATTTTAACTCTATATATAATAATGCAAAGGGTTAAGACATGAAAACAAATAATAAAATTAATAAAAAGTAGCGTCGTAATCAATTACAATAATGAATAAATACATTAATTAATAGGAAAATGGTAAAAAGGGGAACATCCGATGCTGCTCAAATTTTAACTCTATATATAATAATAATGAAAAGGGTTAAGACATGAAAACAAATAATAAAATTAATAAAAAGTAGCGTTGTAATCAATTACAATAATGAATAAATACATTAATTAATAGGAAAATGGTAAAGGGGAACATCCGATGTTGCTCAAATTTTAACTCTATATATAATAAAATAATGCAATGTAACTAAAATCCAAATTTTAAAAAAAGAAAGAATAAATAATAGTAGAACATGATAAAAAAAATAATATTCATGATGCCATTATTGTATAAGATAAAACACAAGGAAAGCAAGTGAAAAAGTTGATAAAGAATCCATTGAACATAGCTTATAGTAGAAGACATGATTAATTAGACAAAAGTCTGACTATAGACAATCTGTCGACCACTAATATAATAATCGTACTCATAAACTCTGAATTGTAATTTCTTGATCACTAAATTGTGTACTTGTAAATTTTGAATTGTACTTTTCGACTATAAATATAATCATGAATTTATAAATTTTGAATTGTAACTTTTCGACTATAATAACTCGTAAATTCTGAATTGTAATTTCTCGAGCACTAGATTATGTACTCATAAATTTTGAATTGTTACCTTACTTCTCGACTATATATATGTAATCACTAACTTGTAAACTCTAAGGGTGTGTTTGGTATGAAGGAAAATGTTTTCCTGGAAAACAAATAGATTTTTGACTTATTTTCTCATGTTTGATTGGTGAGTAGAAAATTTTTTCCGGAAAAGATTTTTAGTGTTTTAATTTATGAATGAAAAATGTTTTTGAGAAATATCTTTAATTTTTACTAGAGTAGAAAATACTTTTTGAAATTGAAAATATTTTTTAAAAACAAACTTAAATTTTTTTGGGGGTGGGGAGCTGGTAGGAGGAGTGGCGAGGGAGAGGGGG